>NW_018397283.1:990229-1143485 GCF_002168275.2 Theobroma umbraticum
ATTAATTCTCCTGGTTCTACAAACACACATCAGAATTGGCACCATACAGAGAACCTTGTATTAGGTTGCATCTTTGCTTGAACTCCATGAGAATTTCAATGAAAATGCTTCCTTGTGCAAAGTTACCTCCTCCACTCAGCTCTGACAACCTTATCTGAAATTGCCAAGCCAGCCATAATGGAGAGTCATGGTGCAGAATAGTCATTTGAATATGAGAAAAAAAATATTGATGAAAATAAGCTAAATAACATAAATTATCAAATTAAATCTGAGACACATGGGTGGCAGGTGAGTTTTGCTCTCATACTAGGATCAGAGATGAAGATAACGTGAGCAAACAAACATATTTCTTAGAATGTAGCAGAAATAAATCTTGGACAAGCAGGAAAGTTATGTGAAATCAAAAGCGCACCTTAAACGATGAATTCATAAATCAGAAATAATCAGCAAAAACACTAAATGAATATCTGGTTTTGATACCATGCTCAAAATGCACTCAAAATGTAATTTGCATGGTAAATATTACATGCACTACCAACATATGAGCATGCTTAACTAGACATAAAGATATGAATGTCAGTACACCAAGAGGAATGAATTCTCATATTTTATGAAAGAATGGGAAGTACTAAGTGGCATATCCATATAGATAATACAGATATAGCAAACCGAAAACACAGATGAAAGGCATAAAACATCCAGTGTTGAATCGTTCTTACCATTAGCGTCTCTAGAGGATGATAGAGATTTCTCATTGCGGATAGCTCCTTTGCCAGCTACTTGAACCAGTCTTTGAGCACGTGGTGACAATGAACTTAGATTGTTAGCAGTTGAAGATGGCAAAGAATATCGCCTGTTTAACCCATTTTTCTCCACCACATCACGGGTAAACCGTGGGGAGCCTTGACCCCTGAGTCTAGCTTTTGCAGATTCAGTTGGTGCCATATAACTGGGCACTTTTGGCATGCTATTTAACCCATTTTCTTGATTATCAATTTTTGCAGGGAAAGAAGCTCTTCTTTGGTTTGCTTTTGAGCTCTCATCGCTGACCTGCTCATCCTTAGGGCTTAACTCCTCTGTTACCTGCATGTTCTCAATTACACCATTATTTTCTGCAGGTTGCAAGTCAACTGCAGGACAGATATTAGACTCATCAGGAGAAGCATCTAATGTGGGCAATTTCAGATCTGCCTCAAGATTTAATGTTTCTGAGAGTGTTGCAGTCACATCTATCATCTTCTCAGTAGATTCCTGCTCTGACACATCAGGAGCATCAGAACTAGAAGTTTTCTTCAGAGTCTGCTTTGTTTTGTCATTAACTACCTCAGACTTATCAAAAACCTCCTTTGCAGAGTCAGAAAGTTTTCTTAAATTGCGCTTAACCTTCTCAAGCTCATTTTGAGAATGTTCCCGAGCTGAATCTGCTGTGTTTCCGAAAACTCTCCTCAGACCACGTTTGGGTTTTTCATACTCCAAATTAGAACGACTAGATCCATTTTCAACTTTTGCATTGGACAGTTTCCGAACACTTCTCTTTGTCTTTCCTTGCCCATTTGCATCACCCTTTGTCTGAGACTTTGAGGCCAGACTCTTAATTGGTTGTGAAGGGGCTTCCCAAAAGCGTGACCTTGTCCAGAGTTGAAGCCACTGCCAGGATGAGTTAGGTTCCTCTGGGCCATACTGAAGTCGTAGAGGTAATGCAGCAGGTGATGAAGCCAGAAGCTGAGAGTGATTGAAGTGCATAGTCACATAAACAGTTTGGAACGCCAGTGAAAAGAACATAGCAAAATGGCCAGAAGTTGACACATCATAATTCTTGTCATTCAATATACCCTCAGCTTGGAACAGTTAATTAAGTAGCAGCATGCATCAAAAACATTCATCACTGACAAAGTTTCTCCATATTTTGGAGAAAGGAGCCAAGGGCTGGATTACATGTTCCATGTGAAATACTTTTATGCTCATGTTCTAAAGTTCAAGCACTTGGAATAATAAGAATCCTTTGTTTATGGTATACCATTTCACAATGTTCGAACACAAGGCAATGCTACCTTGGCTTGTATAGATAGCTCATGTGTATTACTAATACAAGTCACACCTCCTAAGCTAATTAAATTCATTTCCTAATATTTAAGTCCTCTTAAAGAACATTTTTAGGTAGTGACTTGTAACAAGAATGATGAGTATTAACTACTTTATAAGGAAAATCAACAGACAAACAATCGTCAAAAAAAAGAGGGGGCTGGAGACCCAAAACAATAGATGTGAATGTCAGTGGTCAAATTTTGATACAAACAGGAGGAATCTAGAAACTACCTATAAGATGGGGCATAGAGCTACACATGACAGTTGAGTAAAAATTGGAATAATGTCTGTACTGTACTGATGTTATAAACATCACCTACCATATAGAGCAAAAGAACTATTACTAATAAAGAGTAAGAATGTCTGCAACAGAAAAGTATAACCTTGTAAAAAGACATTGTTAAGAATCAAGAAGCACGAGTGCAAGCTTGAAGCACTGGAAACAGGAGCAAATCTTAACAATGTACAAAAGAAATCAGACAACTAGTGCACACATGCAGGAAGTTTAAGAAGCATGAACATGTTCTAAACAACATGGACTCTCTATCAGCACAGAAGTTCTCATTTAGATAGCTTTATGGCATAAATCTAAGTTGCATCCAATAGTAGTATCAGAAAGCCACAGATATCTATATACAATAACAACAAAAAAGGACCATACCTTTTGAACAAAAGCATTATTTGATAAATTCTTCACCAGAGCAGATGTGCTTACTCTGAAAGAATCAGAGCTTTTAGAACCCTGCTTCAAAAAATAAATAAATAAATAAATAACAGCTAGCTTAGAAGCATGATATAATCATAAAAACACATTTATTCTCGTAGGCACTTTCACATTCAAAAAAAGAACTATGACACGCAACAACATGCTTCTGGTAATTTTTTTCAGAATAGCAAGAACAGATAAGCCTTCATCCAGTGGTCCATCTAATAAATTACCAGAAGCAGATGTTTTTTCTGCACTTCAACCCCAATATCTGAACATCTGACCTTTTGACCACGAGCTACTGCCTGGAACTTAACAATTCCCCAGGTACAGCACAAAGTAGCAACAGCTTGTCTTCTAACCAAGTGACCACGAATAAATGCTTGCAGCCTTATAATGCCCTTGAGGGTTCGAAATGCCCGGCGAGCCTTCCAACATATAATAATGTTGTCATCAGTAAAGTAAAACAGCAGAGCAAAGAATTTTTATCCATCAATAAAACTGCATGATTTTAGGGTTAATAATAATCCTAATATAAGGTCATTCAAACAATAGAATGGTTCAATCCAGATTCTGTGTTTTCATTACACTTTGTGCAAACCCATGCTTACCCAAAATTTGCATTTAGAAGTCATTTGAGTAATAAAATTCAGTACGTAGTAGAATATTTTTAAATAAAAAGGTGCTTGTGCAAAATGACGATATGTCAGAAGCTTCATTAATGCCCCAAAGTGTTTTGCACTCTCACTTTCATTGCCTCTACTCACACACACACACACAAAATGATGACATATGAGAAGCTTCATTAATGCCAGAGTTTTGCACTCTTACTTTCAAACGTGCAGTATGAAACTACTGAAAAATATTGAGACAGCACCCACTTGTACAGTCTAACATACATAAGCATTTAAATTTCAAAGCTTAAATAACTCAATATCATCAAAAACGCCTTGCTCTCCATGTAAAACCAAGAACTGATCATAATTTTATCATCCAATGGAAAGAAAAGTCTAGATCATACCATGAAAATTGTAGAAACAATTATATTTTATTCAATCTTCACATAAAATTTACCTTTAAATAAGGCCAATCATCAGCAATATAAGGTATAATGCAGAGTGAGAAGGATCTAATATGACCACCCAAATGCCAACTCAAGCAACATAAGCAGAATACTATTTCATTACATATAAATTAAGATAGTACCATAGATAATCAGCAGAGTTTACCCACAACTAAATGAAGACTATAGCAGTAAATGGCTTACACATGTTCATATCATACACACCTCTTTAAGTATAACAGTAACCATTAAAGAGAGAGTAAGCTACCAGATAACCTCTGAAAGCAGCCTGTGCCTTTGCAGCAGCTTGGTCAAGCCTAATCCTCTCAGGATCTTCCAGGTTACTCAAATTACTGATTGCGTTATCACTTCCATCCTCTTTTACAGATGGAATATTTCCCCCATCATTTGGCAATTTGGTAGGTATATCTGTCTCGGACCCCACTACATTCCTAGCACTTGTCACCAAAATAGGTGCCGAAATTGATGGAGGATCCACTGCTAGGTCAGACACAGTTACCTTGGAAGAAACCAATACCTCTCCTTTATTTGCAGAATTCTGAACATAATAATCAAACAAAAATTAGAATACGTAGCATTTTCAATCTTCAAATACTATTTAAATATTTGAAGATAACCAGTACTTTCTTACCAGCTTCTCTCTTCCTTTTGACAAATTGGATTTTGAAGATTTCTTCCCAAGAAGCAAGGTCTTGATCCATTTTGCCGGGGATTTTCCCATCTCCGTTAAAACCAAAAATAATTAAAATCCCAAGTTTTAAAATCTGGAAATCTGCGAAAGTCATACACAACAAAATCCTAATATTATCCAAGTTCCATCATTGCATGTAAGCATTAAATTAAAAAATAAAAAAAAGTAGAAACATAGCATTAAAAAAACAAAACCACCCTTCTCAATATCTCAGTACAGCCTGCAATTAATGGCAGGTAAAATTTTACTACACAACATACTCATTTTTACTTCCTAGTAAGATGAAAAACTAAATTCTTACTTAAAAAAAAAAGACACAAATCTATAAAACCAATAGCAACTGAAACTGAAACCGAAAATCCTAGAGAAATAAAATACAAAATACAAAACAGAGTTCGACAATTTTACTAACATTTTCAGCTTTACTTCACAGTCTCAAGTGAAAAAACGACAGATTAATAACCAAAGCCCACATCTGCTTTAAGTTAAACAAAATAACATAACTAAAGCCAGTAAATCAAGACCAAAAAAAAAAAAAGAGCACCAAAGAGATCTGGTCCCGTACAAGAAGCAAGCGTGTCGGCAAAACAAAAAGATAAAAAAAAAAAAAAAAAAGAGTATCAAAAGCTTTTTACCTGAAATGCCGCAAACTTGAAAGCCTTAGCAAGTTTCCATTACTGCAAAAAGAAAAATAAACAGTAAATTTTCAGAGATCTGAAGAACAATTTTTCTTCCTTTTTTTTCCTTACAACTTCATTTTGCAAGCTTAAGAAGATGAAAAGAAGCAAATGCAATGGTAGGAATGAAGAAGAAAGAAATGCACCATTGAAGATCGAACAGGAATCCTCGGAAGAGAATCTTCAGCACTGTTTTTCTTTTTCTTTTTTTGTATTTTTTTGGTTTGCTGTGGAGACTGAAGTTAAATAAATGCTGAAGAAAGAGAGGAAAACAGCCGGCGAATAATAAATTTAAAAGATGAACCCAAAAAAAAAAAAAGGGGAAAGAGGAAGTGTAAGGCTTTAGCAACTCGAAAAAAATCCAGAAAACGACGGCGTTTAATTTGTCAGTGGCCCGGGAAAGTGGGCCCTATTCAAGTCCCCATAAAGCGGCGATGGAGAGATAACATGGTCCCTCTGCCCTTGCTGGTGACCTGTCTCAATTTGCGTCAATTTCCTATTTACTTTTTTTGTCTTTTTTCTTTAAAACTTTAATTAAAAAAATGTCTACAAACATCAAAACCTAGTTAAACTCATTACTTAAAAAAAAATTAATAATTTATTATTTTATTTTAAAAAATAAAATTCAAATTTAACTTTTTAAATATAAAATATATATTTATTATTAATAAATTTTATCTACATTTCTCATAATTTTAATTTTTCTTATGTGATATTTTATTTTTTTTCCAACTAATATCATATAAATAACTTCTATCTCCATAAAGATTTAAAATATTTTAAATATAAACAAGTAACTTAATTTTAATTTGAAAGTATTTTAATTTTATTAAACAAGATTGACCGCTTAATCTTTTATGAAAACTGAACTATTCACAATGTGCTAATTAAAATATTTATGTATTCACATAATATTAATTGAGAAAAAAATGATAACATATCAATTAGAAAAAGTTAAAACCACAAAAAGAATAAGGTGTACTTGACCAATTTAATCAAATATTCCAATAAATTAATTATTTTGAAATGATTGTAAATTTAATGTGACTTGTTTAAAAAGATGCCATGAAAGGAACTTTTAGTATAAAACTTAATGTGGTAGTTGCATTTAATTTTATAAAGTCTTACATTTAATTTTACATTTAGTAGTATTTTTGAAGACCAAAGAAACTCATTAACTTCTAATAAAAGACCTTTTATGTCATGCTTGTTAATTTTTTTAATTAGGACATCAATAAAACTCAAGATTCTTTTGGTACAAAACAAAATTAAATGTACCTAAACTCAATTAAACCCGTTTTAAGACAAGTAGTGGGATCAATTGTCTAGAGGAGTGTCGAAGATTCCTTAAAAAGGCAAACAAATCACAACAATTAAAATACATGGTGGTTGCCGGCTGGCTGGCTGGTAGTTACTAATGACTAATGGAAATTATTATTATTTTTCTTTGAATCAAATAATTAAAACTACTAATGGTGGTTACATACATTTTTCAACTGATTAATTGTGATTTTAAGTGTACAATCAAATCAAGTGGACAGTTGTTAAGTATATAAGTGAGATTACACAAAAATAATCATATTTAATTATGTAAACTTTACCAACAGTTCCTTCTATTTTAATTTTTCTGACATAACACTTGTGTTTTTTTTTCTTTTCAATTAGCTCTTTATGGATAAGATCTGTTATTGAAAGAAATTGTATTTTTAATAATAAAATTATTAAAAAATTATTTTTAATTTTGAATAAATTAATTAATTTTGTAATTGATAATATTTTGATGATTTTATTCGTAATAAATTAATCAGAAAAGAAAAACATAAAATGTCAGAAAAAAAGTTAAAATGTCTCATGGAGAATGAGCCACTGACCCACACATTGCAAGTAATTAATGGTGGGCTTGTAACTGGGCCGCAAGCTATTTAATTATGTACCTAACTCTGGGCCCAAAGGCTTCCCTCTTGTGAGATTTGCGCAATTAGGGGAATCAAGGTTTGAGGTTTGCCCAGCCCAATATCATCCACTATGAGAAAAAGCCTAATTAGTCACTTCCTTCGAATCACAAAACATTTTACATTAAACATATCAATAAAAGGAGAAAAGATGGCATATGTTGTAATTTTGAACCATGAATTCACAAACCCCTCCAATCAAATGATTACTTTTTCACACTTTTATTTCATTTTAAAAAATTACTTTTATGTTTTATTAATACTTTTAGTATAATATTTAAAAAAAAATTAATTAAATTTTATATTTTTATTACGTTCGATTAAGTCTTTATATATTTTTAAATTAAATAAACTATTTTAATTTTAGATTGAGCTCAATAAACCCATATGACTAATTGTTGAGTTAGTTGAAATATCACTTTTTGTTTTAGTTGAAATATCACTTTTTGTTTTATATCAAGTGATGTTAATGTGATATATTGATATATTGTAATAGATAGCGACATAACATGCTAATATGATATGATGTTTTTATAGTCTACATCAACATCATGTGATTGTAAGATTATAATTTTAATTAATAATAATTAGTCAATTATTAATCATAAAAACTTATTTAATCTAAAATAATATATATATAGAGATTTGATTGAACATAATGAAAAAATAAAAACTTATATAAATTTTTTTAAACGAGTAAACAAATTAAACATTATATTTAATTTAAAATAAAAACTAAAAATATTAATCAAATAAAATATAAGTACTTTTACTTTTAGATTTTATTCGATAGAGTTGATAGGATTCTTCCTCGAAGGTGGAATCACTTTCCAATCAACCACAATCCAATTCACTAGTCACAATCTTCTATAGATATATATATGAAAGTTAGGTTTGTGGGAACATTTTAAAATTACAAAAGTGTATCTTCTTTTAAGGCATTCCATGTGCATTACTATAGAAAACTGCCGTTCCCCACATTAGTATGTCTCTCACTATTTTTATTAAAAGCCTTGTTTATCCTTTTTTTTCGTTTTTTTCTCTCTATAGTCGACCAACTCCATCACAATTAAAATAGAAATTTTTGAACACGGTTAATTTTTTATAAAAAAATAACACAAAATTAAGTAGATTTTGGTTTAAAGTTATTATGTTTTGTGTGTTAATTATGTCAATACGTTTAAATAGATAAAACGTGTTTAAATCATTTAAAATAGATTTGATTAATACAACTTATCATGTTGATTAATACAACTTATTTAGAAATCCGTCTAATATAAATTTAAATAAATTAATTATGTTATGTTATATAGATTTTAATTAAATTTATTTAATAAACATGTTAAACGTATTATGTCATATTATGTAACATATTTAATTTTGTAAAATATTTAATTAATCATATTATATTTATGATATAATTAAGATATGTGACCAGGAATCCACAAATCTAGTGACAAAGTAAGGATTCAATCTTGAATAGTAAAATGAAAATTTATGAGGATGGATCCATGATAAGGGGCCAAAATTAACATAATCGAGAAAGGTAGCTAAAGCTATGAACAGAAATAAAGCATCCACCGAATTACAAGAAGATAATAACGGAATTCGGTAGAACTGATACATCCTGAAAATCCGTGTTCTACGAGTGACAGCCTTTGTCCTTTTTTACCTTTCTTTTCTTTACACCTCACCGACACAACGGCGTCTCGGACACAGACCGACCGGGGCCATTGTCGTCATTTCCACTTACAATTCCCATGGGAACCGTTACAACAGTGCTTTAAAACATGATACCGATGTAAGGGGGCATTTCGGTCATGAACACACGTGATCGCCTCGTGACTCCACTGAACTTTGTTTTCACGAATCCGCCACGTTCCATTTTGGAGCGTGACTCTCAGTTACTTCGCCCCTGTCCCTGCGGGTCTACCGTAACATGGGTGGTCTACACAAAACCCAAGGTTCTCGCAAACGGGACGGGTTTGAATTCAGAGCCAAAAAATTGACTTTTACCCTCTTTTCCCTCTTTTAAATCCCATTTGCAATTTAATATGATAGATCGCGTATCTTAGGATCAAGATTTCCTTTGCATTTGCATGTCACCAACCAACTACTCGAGTCTATTCCGTCTCGATTGTATAAAAATCGGATACCGTAAGTCGGATTTAGAAAAATTATTTGATTCTTATGTTCTTTTAGTTGTTTAAAAGTTCTTTCACTTTCTCAATTATTAGCTTTCATCTACCGGGTCTCAGAAAAGTTTGCTAACTATTTAGTTGAGTAGTGAAATGAAGTGATAGCTTGATCTTACGCTGTGTGGTTCCCATTCTATCATTTTGTATCTATATTCAACCTTTAATTAAAGTAGTGAGCAAAACCCAGGTCACAAATTTGTCTTTTTTCAGGCAAAACTGCATTTATTGGGGTGCTGGTGCTGTATGCTAAACGGGTTATGAGCATTATGCAACAGAACACATGAAGAAGTAAATGTGATTTCTCCATTCCCAAGAAATGTTTTCTTCAACTTTTTAAGGTTTTGCTTTTCTTTTTTTTTTTTTTTTGAGTTTTAAGTGGAAAGAGAGGAATGGAGACTTTCAGAGTTGGTTTCTGTTCATTGCTTTCTGTAATTTTCATGCTTGTTCCAGTTTCAATGGGGCAGCTTACTCCAAGTGAAACCAGGATTTTTTTCCAAGTTCAAAGGCTTCTTGAATATCCTGAAGTTCTTCAAGGATGGACAAATTGGACCAACTTCTGTTACCTCCCTCCTTCTGCTTCTCTCAAGATTGTCTGTACAAACAGTCGAGTAACAGAATTAACTATCGTTGGAAACAAGAGCTCTCCAGCTCACAGCACAGCGACAGCTTCAGGGAATGTTGTTGCAGGTTCTCAACAGGCTTTGTCTGGGAAATTCTCCATTGATGCATTATTCACTGTCCTGACAAAGCTTTCGAATTTGAAAGTACTGTCCCTGGTGTCCCTGGGGTTGTGGGGTCCCTTGCCTGCTAAGATCAACAGGTTTCGTTCACTTGAAGTTCTTAACATAACCTCAAATTTCATTTCCGGGGAGATTCCTATTCAGATTGCATCGTTCAAGAATCTAACCAGTCTTGCTTTGGCTGACAATCTGTTCAATGGGAGTGTCCCAGATCTTACAGGCTTGGCACACCTTGAAAAGCTGAATTTGGGTGGCAACCACCTTGGTCCACAATTTCCTTCATTAAGCCAGAGTCTTGTGAGTTTAATATTGAGCAAAAATTCTTTTAGATCTGAAATCCCTTCAGGATTGAAGAAATTCTATCAGCTTCAGATGCTGGATATCTCTTCTAATGGATTTGTCGGACCAGTCCCATCTTTTCTGTTCTCCCTGCAGTCAATTCAGTGTCTTAATCTGGCCCAAAACCAGCTAAGCGGGGCCCTTGCAGTGAGCACAGCCTGTAGCAAGAACCTCATGTTTGTAGATATCTCAAACAACCTTTTGATAGGAAAACTCCCTCCATGCATAGGATCAAGTTCGACAAACAGAACACTCATTAGCTCATGGAATTGTCTGTCTGGTGGAAATTCAAATCGTCAGCATCCACATTCATTTTGCAACAAAGAAGCATTGGCTGTCAAGCCTCCAGTCAGAAGAAAAGAGCAAAAGTCTGGGATCAAAATAGGCCTAATGCTTGGTATCATTGGAGGCGTTCTGGGCATTGCAGGAGCTATTGCTTTGTTAATTTTGGTCATTGTCAGAAGATCAGAAAGAACTGAAGATGCAAACTATGAAAGATCCATTGCAGACAAAATGTCTGTTCGTAGCTCTCCAAAACCAGCCATTGATTCAAGTAAGACTATTCAAAACCGTTCATGCAAGCATCATTTCAAAATTGTCATCATTCAACCTACTAAATTTGCTCCATTTTGCTACACTCCAGGGCGTGTGCCTCAGACAATGAGATCAGCTGCAATTGGGCTTCCTCGATATCGTGTTTTCAGCTTGGAGGAAATTGAAGATGCAACAAACAACTTTGACCCATCAAATTTTATGGGGGAAGTATCTCAAGGACAGGTAAAACATTCGTGTTTAAATCCCATTACTCGTTAGTCCCCTGAGACATGAAACAAGAACAAAAGATTGAAAAATGGTTACTCTGACGTTTGCAGCTCTATAAAGGTTGGCTCGTAGACGGCTCAATGGTGGTGGTGAAATGTCTGAAACTAAAGCAGAAGCATTTACCTCAAAACCTCATGCAACACATGGAAGTTCTGTCCAAGCTAAGACATCGGCATTTGGTTAGCGTTCTGGGACACTGTATTGTTACTTACCAGGATCATCCCAACACAGCAAGTACAGTTTTCGTTGTCTTTGAGCACATTTCGAATGGATCATTGCGGGACTATCTTACTGGTAAACAAGCTAACCCCCACAATAAAACTCAGACAACAGGGGCAAAAGCATATGTTTTAAGAATTTTAATTTACTTTCGATGCGATTATTGGCAGATTGGAGAAAGAAGGAAATACTGAAATGGCCGCAGAGAATGGCAATCACCATTGGTGCTGCTAGGGGAATCCAGTTCTTGCACACAGGAATTGCCCCTGGCATATACGGAAACGATTTGAAGATTGATAATATCTTGTTGGATGAGACTCTTACAGCCAAAATCAGTAATTACAACATCCCCTTGCCACTTAAGGTATATGAAACAGAAGGAAAATTCAAATTTATTTCTGAATTTTATCTGTTCATTCTGTTTCTCATTTTTGTTTTTCTGTTTCCCTGATGAAATTGCAGGCGGGTTCAGAAAGCCCCCTGGCCAATCGTCTTAGTAGGTAACAGCCTTTTCTCCCACCTTGTCCACTGCAATTTTCATTCCTTCCAAGGCTATAAACTTACAACTACTCCTTTCTGCAGTGATGAAAATGCAGAGAAGGAAGACATTTATCAGCTGGGAATTCTTCTACTTCAAGTAATTACTGGTAAACCGGCCACATTCACAAGTGAACTGGATGAGCTTAAACTTCAGGTATGTAGTTCATTTGTTCCATTTCTCCAGGCAAAACCGTTTAAAAAAAAAAAAAAGCACCAAGGCAGTGCATGAAACTGCCTGTTTCTCCTTGCAGCTGGAACAGGGCTTAGCTGAAGGGCCATCAAAGTTAAGAGATGTTATAGATCCCTCCATTCGGGGCACTTTTGCATACGAATCAATGAGAACCACAGTCGAATTCGCTCTCAATTGCCTGTGCAAAGATTCGACCAAGCGCCCCTCCATAGAAGATGTTCTTTGGAATTTGCAGTACTCAATCCAAATTCAGGACGGATGGACCAGCAGCGGAAACCTTGCCACACATATGTAATACTTCATTACATTTTCTCAACTGTAGGCAAAAATAAACGTTGGGATTTCCATTTGTATTTATATAAGATTTTTTGTCGCAAATTTTCATAATAAAGTTTCCACATGGACGTTTGTTTTACTTTTTGCTGGGAGCTGAGTTATGGTTTCTATATGCTTTGAGCCTTAACCCAGAGTGCTGCCGCAAGAAGAGAACAAGGAGGGGCAACTCATTTCTTTACATTCGAATCATACTAGCGGCTAGCGCCCCTAGACTTCCTGCCTTCCCCCAGACCGGAAGAGGGAAGAGAGAAAGGAAAGACAATTCCGGCACGATCCTGGGCATCAACGGCCTTTTCACCTAAAAGAGAAAGTTTAAACCAACTTTAAACAAATGAAGCACAAGAAGGTAAAACAATCATTTCAATTAAGGGAGCACCATCCATCCACAGAAAACAAACACCACATCTAAGTCAAAATAGTTTGCAACACATTTTCAGTGTCAATGTTATTTAGACAGGCCATTGGACTATTTTTTTTGACGTTCCATAGAACCAAACCATGAGGTATTAATCAGCAGTCCAACTCTGCTCGACAATCTCACGGACTCTCCTATTGTATTCACGCTTGTTCTCACTAAACATCCTAGCAGCTTCTGAATTTGCAGGAGAATTTGGATTCGGATCACAGAGCAATGACTGCACACAAAAACTAATATGGATTAAAACAACAGAACAGAGACAGAAAGAGAGTACATAGTTTTATAACATAATACCTGTGTACCATTAGATCCTAGGACTCTTAATTAGAGGTATCAACTATTAAGTTTGGGACTGGGAAGGGTAAGCTCCGATTGTTTAGCCCAAGGCCCAACTTTTGGATATATTACACATGCACACACACACACACACACACAAGCTATCTCATTAATGATTTCTGCAAAGATATTAAGAGGAAAATCTGATTCCTTCACATGCATGCCCGACAGGACCAAATAATATTTGTCTAAGGCTCAATATTCCAGGTTAACACAAACATATTTGATACTATCATCATCTTAATGAAAGATCTTCCAATCAATAACAGCCAGCTGGTGGTCGTCTGTACAGCTTTGGAATGGCAACCAATGTTTCTGCTTCCACAACTTTCATATGAAAGTTTACAATATGAGGTAGGTAGTTTAGAAGCAAAGGCTAAAACACACTTGAATTGGAATGAAATCATATTTTATTCCATGGACCTTAGTTAGCTGCAACTCAATGCCTGAAGAATTATAAAGTACCTGAATAGATGTCAGTATTGCCGCTACATCATAAATTGGACTCCACTGATTTTGTAGAATGTCCAAGCAGATGCTTCCATCTGCATAAACTGAAAAAATAGCAAGATAAAATTGGGATTAGAACCAGAACAGCTAAAAATTATTGCCTAAAAAATATGCCAGAGCACACAGATAAAACATTTATTTTTTTTTTGAAATCAATACATAAAACTTTTTCATAACAAATAAAATACAATATCAATAGAAAGTTAGGTTTTAATGGCAGAAAACCAGAAACTGAAGCCAAACACGTAAACTTGTTATGTCAACATCAGCTTAGAAGCCTCAATCGTATGTATAGATGTTAGTGGATGGCCACGGAAATTTTGGAACTCCACGAATGATTGGAACTTGGAATATCAGTCCCATGAGGCATACAGTTCACATGAAATGAACAGCAGAATGCTGCTCTGTTCTGCCTTAAGAGGTGCCAATGACACAAAGAACTAGCACATCATGGCATTGAACTTCCGGAACATTAGCTGATGTTTGATTCATTAACAAATGTAGTCCTCTTCCGAGCACCCACTTTACAACTAGAGGTCTACTCATTCACAAGTATAGTCAATAAAAGATCAGAGCATAATCACAGCCTAGTATAGTTTCACCCTATATATTACAACTAGAGGTCTACTCATTATGTGTTATAGTAACGGACAAACATAAACAGCACAGTTTCACCCTGTATATATTACACCCTCATGCAAGAAAGTAGAAGTTTATCCTACACTAATATGTCAAATGTTGAATACAACAATTAAGAAACTGCCACATATGCGAGAAAAATCAAAATGTAAACTGAAAATGTGTATGTAGTTAGAGAATAAAGTTAGTATAGTGCTTACTGTTTGGATGGAACATTCGAGAAACAAAACGAACCGTTGGTGGCTTGTTCGGATAATCCTCCGTAAACTGAAGAGTCAGTTTAAACGTACCTGAAAGACTCAGAAATATCACAACAGAGATGAATTTATAGTTCTTAGCAGTATACCCATGTTCTATGATAATTATCCAAAGAAATAGCTTAAATAAGCATGACCGTTTTGTTTTGTTTTGTTTTAGAGAGCTACTAGACATAATAGAAAGTCAAGGATTCATATACTCAAAGCGTATCAGCCTTTTCATTTTGGTTAAAAGGCAGAGGCTGAATGAGCATCCCCTCCAAGAATATCCTCACAAGATTGTTTAACATCTTCTGCTCCATTATTCACATGAAAAATATGTCTTAAGGAACCACCATCAGTGCCACTCTGGTCAAACAAATCCTAACCTTCAGCATTTGGTAAGTATCAACACATAGGACTCACATACGCTCTGTTCTGTTTTTGGGGCAAAACTTACTCAATTATAGCAAACAAATTCACAAAACTATTCAAAAAAGCTAGTTGTAGATGAAGCATTTAACCAATTAATGTATGGGAAATTGATAATATCATTAAGGCATTGCACAATTACAGGGAAATTTGTCTCCAATTGGTTAGGTTTTATCAATATATAGAGTGCATAGCAATCGTTAAAGAGGTAAAAGGAGACAGGCAAACAAATCCACCAAACAACTATAGATAAATTGATAATTGAAACTGAAAAATGCAAACAAGTATACTTTACCTCCATCCCATGGGGTGTCATCAGGCCTGCAAATCAATCAAGTAAAGACATTAGCACAACTTCATTGGATCTTTCTCCAAAAACATCACAGGAAAAACAAGCAAACAAAGTAGGAAAAGACAATCCAGCCTTGTTTCGTCACATACCCAAATATAACAGCATTCCAGAGCATAATATTGTTATCTTGAGGAGCACCACTAATTCCTGCAGGAGGATCTTGTTGCAACCTCTTAAAATCCCTCATCAGTCTTTTCCTTGCTGGAGTCGACATCCTCACCGCCTGCCAATTCAAGAGGAAGCCAATTCAAAATCATTACCAAGATGCACACAATAAAAGAAAGAACAAACCGGAGTTCTTTAACATAAACATCAAACACAACGGGAGGCAGCTCTCTTCCATGCCATAGACTCTACCCAACATCCCCATGATTCGAACTAAACACTTCCACCCTGGAATCTCAACCTCTAATCATTGGGACGTCCATTGGGGACTACCTAACCTCAATTTACTAGCCATCATATCAAAAAACATTGATAACATAATTTGGTTAAATATAAAGCAATAAAGAGAAAGAACCAAGGTAACATGAGCGGACTTTTGCTTTTAACTTTTGTTCCAGACACTGATTCAGCAGATGACAACAATTAAACAAAAAAACCCAAGATTTCAGTTTAAGACATTTAGAAACAAAAAATCTCAGAGAATCTAGCCATAAAGAGTTAAAATCACCATAAAAATCAGCTAAAAGCACACATCTAATTAATACCCAAAAGAATCAATCTTGAATCCCCAAATCTTACATAACCCTAGATCCATAACTACAACAAGAACGATCAAAAACCTTGAAGCTTCATATCTAACAATCAAAAGAGTTTCCCTCGGATATATAATAACCAAACGCAAATCGAAGCAAAATTAAAGAAAAGAAACAAAAAAAAAACACAAAATAGGGTCTTACTTTCTGAGTAAACGCGGCGAGTTAACTAGGATTCTCCAAAAGCAAGCTAACAGAATCACAACGAGTTAACAAAAGAATTAAAAAGAACAGATTTTCCCTTCCCAAGATTTCCTCAGGAAACAAACGGAGAAGTCTATCAGAGAATCATCTCCTTTTTAATTAACTATAAGCCGAAAGATCCAAAAGAGAAGATTTTATTTTCCAAGATTTATTTTATTTTCTTCTTTATTTATAACAGAGCAAAGCGATGATGGCTCACTTTATATATAAGTCTCTTTTTCTGAAAAAATAAAAAAAAAGAATTATTTTTCCAATTTTAATTATTCATCTTTTCTTAATTTCACAAAATTAGGATAAAACTTTTAATTTTAATTTTAAACATTATAAAAATAAAAAATAGATTAAAATAAATGTCAGAAAGAGTATTATTTAATTAATTTTTAATTCTCCTTTATTTTATTTGGCGGACCTTAGCTGCCAAGTTGCTAGCTAGGCGACTCCATGCATTTATTCCCACTTGTACCTTTATTTTTTTATATAATAAGATGCATAATTTAATTAAATTTTATTTTTTTAGAATGTTCATTTTTCACTATAGTAAATACTTATATAATTAAATTTTTCGATGTAGACACTGGGAAAAGTTTTTTCAAACAGGAATTATGCACATGGGCGGTCGAAAATATATATGATTAATCATGACACGTTTGTTTTTCCTATTGAAGCATATTAAATTTTATTAGTTGAAAAACTTTATTCCCAACTTTGATAAGGAAATCTTGCTACCAAATCAATTTCATTACTTAAAAAATAAATAAATCATGGGCTTTCACTATCATAGTGGGTTTTTTCATTTATACTCAAAACGAGTTAAATTTTTTGAATATAATTTTTATTTTATATATAATAAAAAATTTGATAATATTTCACTTGTTTGCCACTTTTGATATTCATGCGTAAATCTCACGCCGTGGGAATTTTATTTTATTTTTGTATAAAAAATTAAAATATCTTTATAATTATTCGTTTATTGAATAATTTATAATTTATATTCTTTTCTCGAGTTACTTATATTTTGGGTCAATTTCAAAGTATAAAGTAGATAAAAGAAAAGGTAATGGTTTTTTTTCCTTTTTTATATTTTTGGGATATTCTCAATCTTCTTCTTTCATCCATTCAAAGAAAAAAAAAATAATGAAAGGTCTATGAAATTTTCATAATCTTTTTCTTTAATTTTCTTTTTTTTGGCTTAATAAGCTAATATCTTACCTTAATGTTATTCTTTAATCAAAGAATTATATTCGAATTTTTTATTATTAAAGAATTAATTTCTAAAAAAAATTCCAATTCAACTAATTCAACCAGAGAGCATTAAACTCTATTAAGATTGTATTTTTAGTATAATAAGAAAATATTTTGTCTTCAGTCATTTTTTAAATCTTGAATTTCATCCTTCACTTCCATCTTCATTATGTAATTTTTTTTTCTATTTTCTTGATTTTGGCATAATCTCATGAAACAGCAAATATTGAAACTGGTGACAAAGGGATCGTACAAAGAAGCACTCCATTTGCACACTCAACACCACAAAGATTCATTGCTTCCCAACAAATTCACGTTTCCTCCTCTGTTCAAAGCCTGTGCCAAGCTCCACTCGCCAATCCAGGGCCAAATCCTCCATACCCATCTCATCAAAACCGGGTTTTCCCATGACATTTACGCTGCCACAGCTCTCACTGGCATGTACATGAAACTGCACCACTTTGAGTATGCTCTCAAGGTGTTTGCTGAGATGCCTGACCGGAACTTGGCCTCGTTAAACACGATGATTTCTGGGTTTTGGAGGAATGGGTATTGGGAAGAAGCTTTGTTAGTGTTTAAGGAGATGGTTTTTGGATTGTCGAGGCCTAATTCACTTACTATAGCTACTGTTTTGCCAGCTTGTCAAAGTCTAGAACTTGGCATGCAAATTCATTCTTTGGCTGTTAAGTTGGGGGTTGAATTGGATGTTTACGTGGCAACTTCATTGCTGACTATGTATTCTAAGTGTGAAGAGATAGTTTTAGCCACAAAAGTGTTCGTGAAGATGACTAATAAGAATGTTGTCAGCTACAATGCTCTTGTTTCAGGGCTTTTGCAGAATGGGGTTCCACGTATGGTGTTGAACGTGTTTAAGGAAATGAGGGACAGTTCACTAGAAGAGCAGCCCAATGCTGTTACTTTGCTTTCTGTCATATCTGCCTGTGCAAGTCTTTTGTATCTACAGTTTGGCAGGCAGGTTCATGGGGTTGTTATGAAAGCTGAGATGCGGTTTGATACTATGATCGGAACTGCACTTCTTGATATGTATTCAAAATGTCGGGCATGGCAGTGGGGTTATGATGTTTTCAAGGAGATGAATGGAAACAGGAACTTGATAACTTGGAATTCAATGATTGCAGGGTTGATGTTGAACAATCAAAGTGAGATGGCTGTTGCACTGTTTGAGGAGTTGGAATTTGAAGGAATAAAACCTGATTCAGCAACATGGAATTCGATGATAAGTGGGTTTTCGCAGTTAGGGAAGGGATTTGATGCCTTTAAGTATTTTGAGAAGATGCAGTCTGCTGGTGTAGAACCGAGTTTAAAATGCTTTACCAGTCTTTTGCCCGCTTGTTCAGTTTTGTCTGCTTTAAAGCAGGGAAAAGAGATTCACGGGCATGCTATAAGGAGTGGCATTAGTAAAGAGGAGTTCATGGCTACTGCATTAATTGACATGTATATGAAATGTGGGCATTCCTCTTGTGCACGTAAAATGTTTGATCACTTTGAGTCAAAGCCTGATGATCCAGCATTTTGGAATGCAATGATTTCCGGTTATGGAAGAAATGGAGATAATGAATCAGCATTGGAAATTTTTGACTTGATGCAGGAGGAGAAGGTAAAACCGAATTCTGCAACTTTCATATGTGTTCTATCTTCATGTAGTCACACCGGTCAAGTTGACAGAGGACTGCAAGTTTTCAGAATGATGGTTGAAGATTGTGACTTGAGCCCAAATCTTGAGCATTTTGGTTGCATAATTGATCTTTTGGGTAGATGTGGCAGACTAGAAGAAGCCAAAGAAATAATACAAGAAATGTCCAACCCTCCTGCTGCGGTTTTTGCTTCTCTGCTTGGTGCTTGTAGGTGTCACTTGAATTATGAGCTAGGAGAAGAAATGGCCATGAAGCTTTCAGAGTTAGAGCCAGAGAATCCAGCTCCTTTTGTCATACTGTCCGACATTTTCACTGCAGTAGGAAGGTGGGGAGATGCGGAAAGAATAAGACAAGTGATAGATGACAGAGGATTGAGAAAACGATTCGGATTTAGTTCAATAGCAGTAACATGAAAAGGAACATCTTCTGGAAAATGCTTTGATGCCACCTTATTCAATTACATTTCTGCATCTTCTTGGATTTTTCCAGGTTACTGGAAAAGAAGTTTCACTCTTCAACATTTGTTTCTCTGGAAACTGGATAGCTATGTGACAAGGAAAAAACTCCCTGAATTTTGCTCAGTTGCACGCATGAAAGGAAACATCAAAATTGACTGGATTTATTTCAATTGAAATTACATGAAGAGAAGCTGCATATACAGAATAGATTGTAAACTGAATCAAATTCAACTACATCTCTGCATCTCGAAAGGTTGCGATTACAACAGAAACTTCAATGATTCAACATTTCTTTCACTGAAAACCCAAAGTAGCTATCGAAAAAGTTTGGGGGCTCAAATATGAAGCAAGAGATCACATCTCTGAGAGTAATTACACCGATAACTTCATATTCATTCTCAGCTACTACATAGATCCTGTGCACCAATTTGGTGGCAAGACTCTGGATCACACTACCAAGAGTTGAATCTACCTTGCATGTTATTGGCGGGGTGAGTCTGCCAAATTCTTGGCCCATTGAGACAACAGTATTCATGAAATCCTTCACAGTGAGCTGCCTGAAATCAAGAATCAAGTAGATGAAAGCATTGTTAAACCAATAAGGGTTGTGTGGAATATTCTTTGCAAGGTTACTAAATAATAATTTCTTGGAGAGAGATTAGGTAAGTATCTTCTGAAGTGATCTAAGTCACGTTTCTTCAGCAATTCAGCATATGTAATTTTTTAATGGACTATAATAGATAAATAACAGAACTTATCTTTTAGCTTGGTTTGCTGATTATCGCTTCTTGTTGGTAAATAGTTTTTGGATGGGAGTGATTGAAATTTCAGCATCTAAATATGAGGTATGCTATGCAGTTTTAAAGCTTTATGCCCTTGCCTTGCCATACCTGAAATTGGAGAAAAGTTCAGGTTTGAGCAGCAAGTGTCTGATGTCTCTTATGCTTATATTCCCAACAATCTTTTTGCTTGGCCCCTCTACAACCGGAAGACCGCCAACTTGGTTGTCTCTCATTCTCTTGAATGCTTCAAGAACCAGGCCATCACTTTGGATGCTAACAACCTGGCAAAGTACACACAGAGATTATTTAAGTTTCATATTGAAAGTAGCTTGAAAAATACTTTTCAGTTATTTTGAAGTAACCAATAAAGTTTCACCTCATCAGGAGACATGAAAGGGAGTCCCAAATCAGAAATAGGCCGTGAAGAAATGCAGTCGAACCAGTCCCTCCCTCTGCATCCTTCCAGACCTCCAACAACTGCAGATTGAGTGATGTAGTTCTTGATATCGGGCTTGCCTGGCTCAATTACAGGCACATTTCTCAGCTTATATTTTGAGAGTAGCAGTAGGACACTCAACATGGAACTGTCCGTTGCAACTGGAACGAATGGAGCCCACCTGTATGATTTAACTATTGACCTTACCTGAAAAATAAAAAAAATACAATATCATGCGCTGAGTACCTTTCAAGATGGTGTAAAAAGAAGACTAGATCATCATCCTGATGTCTAATTTGTGTTTTACTTGGTCCCCATATTATCATTCATAGAGAAAGGAAACTAAGGATTAAAGATTGACAAACATGGCCTACTGCACCCGCAGAGCCAGTAAAAATGAATATATAATGGTAAATTGAACCAAAATTTTTGTATACATAATCAGCGTTTCACCATAAACTTACAGTGGTTGACTTGAAGGGTTCTTCTTGAAGGATAACTTTGTAAAAATCCTCGCCCAAGTTGTCAGCAGCTGACGGAGCATCTTTTCCTACACCTTGATCAGCTGCCACGCCACCAGCCACAGCAGCTCCTACTGCAGCAACAGTTAGTCCAGCAACTGCAGCAGGACCTGTCACACCCATTGCTATTGCTCCAAGAGCTCCAAGGGCTCCAGCACCTAAACCAGCAGCTGTAGCAGTGCTGGCTGATAAAGCAACAGCAGCAAGTTCTGCACTCTCTAGTACCCAGAGAATGATTGCTGAGTAATCTATAATTCCTAAGTATCTTTCTCTCCAGTCCAAGCTAGTTGCTATATCTGGGTTTCTCACAGGAGCAGACAGAATGTTGCATTCTGATAGAATCTTAACGGCATCAGCAATTGTAGCTTCTGCTTCAATTTCAATCACTAGAAAAAGTATTGTCACCGCACAACTATTAGAAACTGAGGCATTTTCCATTACTGATACTAAGTACATGAACTTAAAATTGCTTAACTTCTAGATTCAACAAAGCTTTTATTATCACCTTTGCCACCAGGAACTTGTGGGAAAGATGAAACAGGAATCTTGGCAAATGAAGCTGTTAAAGTCTCCTGCAACGGTTGTGGTAATTTCTTCCTGGACTTTATTTTCTCAAAATAAGCATCACAGCTGGAAAGTGCTGAACTTCCATTGGCTTCTTGTGCTTGTGCCATCTCTACATCAATGTGCAGCATGATTAGCTCACTATCCCAATTTGCACCTTTTACTGTTTAGAATCCATGTATCTACATTCTTTTATATCTCAATATGGCTTGATTAACATCGAAATTTATAAAATCATTCATTTAATTTGCTTTTGGAGAGCCATTATATTCTTGAACCAAAAGACCAGTCAAGAATCATTAGTACCATAAAAATCTAACAGGGGTAAATATAAAAGCTTGATACTGAATCTATGGTAGAACTGTAAAAACTATGATCTGATATCTGCAGTGATAATATTTACACAAGAAAATGGTTTGGATATCAAAGCTAGATAAAAAAATAACACCCAAAAGAAGGATTTGACGTGATATACCTGCAGAAAAATTGCTCAGGCAATTGGGATCGGAATTCCGCTTTTGTGGGCAAGGAAGTTCTCTGTTCATATTCTGTGATGAAATTATTAGATTTAGTTATGCATGGGCCTTGTAATGCCACGTGTAACCAGTGGACACATGGCATACTCTGTGGTTTAGCACATGTTGTTTGAACTGGTCTGATGAGGCAAACATGGTGGGCCTCGGGTTTTTAGCATTACCAGGCACTGTTGCATGGATCTTCCGGGCCTGACACCCCTGGGTTCCTGGGCTTGACTATGTCTCTCTAATCTGGTATATGGTGTTCTTGTTAGTGCTTGTTATTGTTGCCAATTGATTGTTAGCGATCAAGGACGTTTCGTTCTACTCTTTCTCAATATTTGTGTGTAAAGTAAATTGTAAAGAACAATTAGAAAGAAACAAAGAGTTGATTCTTTGTGCAAAAGTTAGAAAACAAATACAAGAATCGTTTTACTCTTTAGTCTACTCTCCCTCGCCTCCACGTACATTAGCTTTTCCAATAGCCCATCACTTAATTTGATTGCTAGTATCTGCAGGGGGACCTGGAGCACTCTTGGACGCTGGAAATGGCAATGAATTAGTTGGGAACAGTAGTAAGCTTCCTTGCTTTTGTTGTTGTTGCTGAGAATTCATGGATGAAGACTTTCCCAAGTAGCTTGATGCACACCCTACTTCGTTGTCTACAGCTGCGTGGTGCTGGGCTGTATTCAGAGGAAGTGACTCACCCCACTTCGCTTCATTTTCACTATGCTTGTCTAATATTGGCACACCACCTCCATTTCCAACGAAGGAGGTGAGGGCAGCCGCTAAGGCAGATCGAAAGCTTGGATTTGATGTAATCGCCTTGGTTGCAGCTGTTATTGTCTCTGATAAAGGCTGTTGATGAGGAGTCTGGCTGGTCATTTGCATGTATGATTGGTACAAGTGTTCTTGAGCTGGTTGCCTCCCTAGATTATTCAATGGCCCAAAAAAGCTATTTTTATGGTTAGAAAGTGACCCAAAGTTTAAGTGGCCAGTGTTCCAAGATGTTTGTGGGTTGTTAATGGCGCCTTCTAAAGAAGAAGATGGTGAAGAGGAGAAGTTGAGACATGTCGATGAGTATCTGGGTGCATTTGAAAGTCTAGTGAAATATGAGGAGTTGGCTGGTGCAGTAAGATCAAGAGTGATAGTGGGGTGCGAATTGGTAGTTGAGATTGAAGAGTTAGGGAAATAGTGTTGATATGGCCTTGAATTTTGGGAGAAGTTGAAGTTTAGACCATGGAGGTTAGCAGCAGAAGATGTGGAGTTGGGAGCAGAAACGGAGGTCCCGAGGCCCGGTTGTGAGCTTGATGATTGAGACTGCAGCATGGAAGCTGCTGCAGAAGTGGTGGAAGCCATGGCTGTTGCACTTAGGGGTAGAGGATGGTTGTGGTTCCCTTCATATGTTGTGATCAAGATGGACATATCCTCAGCACATCTTTGTACCTGGCGTTTGACAAAATTTAAGTTGAAGGAAACTGATTAGGAGGCTGATGATCACGTCATAACAATGAAATAAGTATTGAAATTTTATATCATGATAAAATTTGAATAAATTTTTTGTTTGTTGTTTGTAATTTGAATTATAAGTTTTATAACTATGAAATAATTTTTTACAATAAAATAATATTACAAGAAAAAAAAAATTCCTGCACTTATCATATCCCAATTTTTATCAACATATCCATAATTAAATTCGTTTTTTTAAAATTATATTAAAAAGATAAAATTTAAAATTTGACGTTTTATAATTTCAACGTGATTATCTCATCAATCTAAACAAGATTTTTTTAAAACAAAAAAAACAAAAAACGACAATAACATATATTTAACATTTACATTATGATCTTTTATTTCCAATTTCCATGATCAAAAAGGCTACATGCCAATGTCAAGTTGCTTTTAAGCTGTCACATATAGTAAGAATATTAACAGAAGGTTACAAGTCCATTTTCTTATGTAAAATGATGGCATTTGAAACTCCATGCATGCTATTTTCAGCGCTCAGATTTAAGTAGTCTAATTAAAAAAAATAATCATACTGATTGCTTGGGGATCAGGATTTTCAACTAAGGCAGACGGCTGATACCTGTTTCCTCACAGGACAAGTCGGTGAGACTGTGCAACGGTAGTATGCTCGGGGACATGGATTTCCTTTTGCTATTTTCTGTCCATATTTTCTCCACTGACACCCATCGTTCATCTGCATACACGGAATCCAAGAAAACACAATTTGGTAAAACAGCATTTTCCATGTTTTCATTGCTTTTAGCAATACAAAGTTTGTGCTATACCGTCGGGGTATCACATCTAGCTCTGACAGAAACTCTAGCTGCTTTCTTCAACTGCATTAGCTCTGCTGCATCTTCATCCCCACTTCTCACCGTCTTGAGAATCTTACTTGGTGGCCATATCTCAGTTGGTTCCTCTTCCTCCTGTTTCCCGAAGTTAGTTTCAGGGCTTGGGTTCTTCTCGGTTGAACCAGTGGGCTCAAATTTGCATTCCAAGCCAAGTGCAAGTCCTTCATTACCATTCGGTTTCTCATCTTCTTTGCCATTGGTACTCAGGTTGCTGCTCTTTTTCTCTTCTTTCTTAGACTCAGTACCCGAACTTCTCCCCAGGCTAAGGGAGACGAGATCAGGTTCTTCATTTCCTTGATAGCTTGGGGCTCTCTCGGTGGACTTCTTCGCTTCTTCTTCTTGCTGAAGAATGTCACAGAAACGCATATGCAAAGACTGGTATTCCTTCATGACTTGGGATAGTAACAGTTTTAACCTTCCATTCTCTTCTTTAACCTCTCCCATCTTGGCTTTGGCTGATTCCAGTTGATCCTCCTGCAGGAACACAAGTTATTGTGCTTCTCAACTATTAATTCACAATCATAAAGAATTATTAATGTTCCTTTACTTTAACTTTTGTACCATATTTACTATATGTAATAATATTTCTATGACTTAAACGAACTCAAATTTTTCTAAATGGTGTTATAATTAAAATAATAATAATAATAATTAATAAATTCTTTAATATCATTGATTATATAAAATTCTAATATAAATAATATAATTAATAGAGATTTTTGACACTTGTTTGTATGTCCATCCGCCCATGTTTATGACCTAGCAATACGTTGAGTTTGCCTCTGGACGGATCAACAACTATTCCTTTTTGTGTTTTTTTTATCTCTCTTTAATTTTCATAGTAATTAAGATAAAACTTTTGATTTTGATATATTTTGTTTAAAATATGAAATTCTTTTATAATATAGATGTTAAATGCCTTTTATCATTAAAAAAATAATAAAAAATAAATTTATAATATAAAATTGAGACATCCAGAAAAGAAAGATAATTGACAAAGAAAAAGAGGCCAGGGAGTAAATTATGTAGAATTACATACACAAATTTGAGCAACAAAGTTGATTTTTCATTTTTATTTTTGTAAGGATCAATGGCACAAAAAGAATAAAAGGAAACACTTGGTGGATTCAGGCTGGTATTCAAGAGAAGACGAGGAACACCATCCATCTATGAATATGACTTGGTAGGGGCGACTCATGCATGCTTGCTCAGGTCTACCACATGGCTTGGGTTTCAATCATGTGATCAAACAATGCTGCAGGCAGACAAATTGAGAAAATTTTTGCCCAAGCTTAATCTAATCTTGACCTGATGCATGCATGCTGAGATGATACGTAATCCATGAATGTGCATTAGGAATCAATCAGAGATGCAGTCATTGTTAAATTAAACAAATTGTTTTTTTTCCCCTATGGAATAAAAGAATAAGCATGATGATCGGCTAAGCAACTTGCTGACAGAGAAAAAAGAAAGATAAATCAATTTCCTGAATGAAGGTGCATGGAAGTGGTTGAGCATATATTAAATGTTCAACAAAATCCAGTATAAGATAAACCAATTTCTGTGTAGTTGCTTTATTTTATGAAGTTCTTAGGTCCCCTTTATACCTCCTTGATGATAGTTGAATCCTTTTTGCTTGGTGAAGGAGGCTTGGATCTGTCATCTTCTTGCTTGATTTCCCTTTGATGTTCTCCCTGCACACATTCACAATGGATTAATCTCCTTGCATGAATACTTAGTTATTAAGGAAAAAATTATGTATTTACATACATACAGAAGAAAGATTTGGTGTCAATTTTCGGATCATTTCAAATTCCGCAGAGTCAAACAATCTAAAAAGCCAGAAAAAGAATAGGAAATCTCCCATTAATTTTGAATTTGTACTGCCAAAACTATGAACAGAATACAAAACCCAGTACATATCTTAAAGCAAAAAGTTCTTTGATTGATTAAGAAATCAGGCTTAAAGATTGAGTTTCAGTTGAAAAAGCAAGACTATATTTTCCCCAGACAAGCTGTATTCAAGCATAGCTAGCTAGACAGCCACGAGCTCACCTCGTTGGTTTCTACAGAAACATGATCACCTTCTCCACCAGGGCTGCTGCTAGATTTGGTTCCCTTCTCTTCAACCACAACATTATTTCCAAGAGCAGACTTCTCCAAATTGTTCTCCATCAATTCTTCAATGGTTTCTTCAACTTTTCAATTCCAAAAATGTCAGAACAAGGGATATCTTATATAAGGAGGAGTAGCAGCCCCAGATTTTGACTCGACAAAAATCAGAAGACAAAATAAAATAATTCAAACCACGGTTCTTATCTTTCTGTCTTCTGCTACTCATTGAGAAATGTCAAACATGCTAGCTGCTTGATATCTTCTCTTGTACAATCCAAGAAGCAACTCTTCCTTTCATTTTCAGTACTTTTTTTATTGTTTTTTTAAATAAATCATTTTACTTGGTTTGATAAGAAATCTCTTATTATAAAGTCCGACTTTACGATAGTTATATCCGGGGTAAGTAATTTGGATTTAAAATTGTGAGATAAATAAAATTTTTAATGAAATTAATAAATTAAAGATGATTGTTATAAAAAAAATTATTTAATTTTTATAAAAAAAATATTTTCCCAATTTTATTTATGTCAAATTTTTGACATAACGAAGAAAATAGTATCAATTTGCTAATACAAATAAAATTTAATTTTGATTGAGAAGAAGAAAAACAATTGTTCAATTTTCAACGTTTCAATGTAAAAACAAAAACTTCGTACATGCGCTGCATAAAATGTCATGCGACCACCGAACTCGGCAGCCGTCATTTTGACTGTGGTGACCATGTGGGTCGCGATAACTGGGGCAAACGAAACCTTAAACGTTCTTGAGCTAGTAGCCAATCATGGACTGCCACGTCATTCAATGGTGCGAAAAATGCGCTCCCTAGCTATGGCTGGACCTGACCATATTGCAAATATCCACTCTGGATGTGCCTGGATGCAGCAGTTGACATATGGTACTAGCTAATTATTTTTAGGTTGAATTAGATAAATAAAACTAGGGTTGCCTCTTTTTCGGTGCAATTTTTGGTAGGTTTATGGTTCCTGCCCTAATTTAAAACAATCATTAAAATTAAGATTGATAAAAATAAATCAAGTTACTTACGGATTTAAAATATGATACACGATTTTTTATTTTTATTATATATGATGTATTCATCAATATTGAAATTAAAGCTTTATTTGATAGTTTCGTGTAGCGTTTAAAGTTCAAATAGTTGAATTTGAAATTAAAAAATCGAGATAGCTACTAGATAGATGTAGTCAAGTGTCAAACTTGAATTTTTTATATCAATGGAAATTATATATCCATTGAAGAAATAAAGTGAAGTTTGCAATTTCGTTAGGTTGAAAATTTTGAATGTGAAGAAGAAAAATTAAAATAAATGGAAGAATTAAGAAGAGAAAGATCTCGGATGTATCGTGAATTATTTAATTATGAAAAGTAATTATTTTCAATCTTATAAATCGTATGTATTTTTATTCTAAAATTTTAATCCAATAATTCAACATTAGAGTCATTGGGGCATTCCTCATCTTAATATATTTATCAAAAGAAAATGAATGTTTCTATTGAAAGGAAAAGAAACGACCGTCAAAGGTTGGACTTGTTCTCTATTAATTGTGATGTAAACCGACAACTAATAAGCCTTTCACAACGATATAGAATTATGAAAAAGAAAAATTCAACTAAATTGAATGTCCATGAAGCAATTATAAGGAGCATTACAACAAATCCACAATGGAATTCTGGCCGAAAATAAGTGACCAAATTCAACGTCAATGTTTTTATTATTATTATTATTATTTTAATTAAAAAATTTTTAAAAAATAAAAACAATGATGAGGATTCTAATGAATGGTGATGTTCATATATACACACACCCACATATATAGATCCGAGCTTATAAGTTAGGGTACATGTTCATATCTATGGAATTTATCAATCATCTAAGTAAATGATTCTGAAAGGTAATTTTATTATTATTTTATCTTTGTATTATTGATAGTTATAAAATGTCATGAGATAGATCTTGAATAGATAAACATGGGTTTTTACTACCTATATATCAAACATGTATTTTTTATTGAGAATGTAAACCTGTGATTTATAAACTTAAGTTTTGACCTATAACCTGTAAATCATAAATTCAATATTATTAAATTATCCCAAAAAACTTTATAAATATTATATAAATTTTTTTTGTGGAAAATAAATATTATATCATTTTTTTGTGAAAAATAATTTACTAAAATGTAGTCGGCAAGAAGGATGAGATAATTTTAGATAATTTTAATTTTAGATAATTTTTAATAGGGCTGAGAATGACTGCATTTAATATTATTGTGGAATTTTTTGTTAGTTTATATGTATATATATATATATTTAGTTGTTGATATATAATTGGTCTTGGCATTCTAAAACAACAAATAAATAATTAATTGTCTATCAATAGCTAATTAGATTAATTAATCAATATTTATTGTAGCTGTCCTCGTAAAAGACAAATAGAGAAAGGTTTAGTTTTTTGATTAATTTGTTCTGCCAAACCTATTCATTCCATGAAGGTAACATAGGTTATTAATTTGTCTTTAATGAAGAACCACTTGTGATATACATATATGGTGTAGCAAATTTGATCAAATATTTTGTGTCGGAAGAATGTCAATGATCTTATACCGAATTAATAGTATTTTTAAAAGCAGTTTTTAGATAGAATTAATTTTCATAATCAAATTAGTCTTTTCAAGGTGAAAAAAACCAATAAAAGAAGAATATGTTTTCTTATGTAATTCGATTAAAAATTTTGCAAATATCATATTCGTACCTAAATATTTTTATTTAGGTATAATTTGATAGTATTACACATATATAAATACTATTAGTTAGGTATATATATATTTATTTATTTATTATATTGAAGTAAACCTAAACCCACCTTGACCTCCTCTCGTGGATTTTTTTTTTATTTGAAAAACCTTCCATGAATTCCATCCATCTTTTGTAGTTCAAAAATTGAAAAAATAAAGACCCAAAAGGCTTATACAAAGGATTGGGTCATCCTTTCTGGTCATCTCTAGTTTTGATTCAACCCTGACTCTTCATTAGATAGTTAATTATTAATCTATATTTAATTCTAACATGTTGCATGTTTTATAAGCATTATTACCTCAAAGTCCAATTAAAACAAGAAATAGTATAATCTTTTTTTTTTCTTTTGGCTTGCAAAATCTAAGGGTTCAACTAGTCATAAAAAAAAGAAAGGAGACTGGTGTTGACAGCTCAATCAGCATATAATATATATGAAGGTCTACATGCATTTAAAAAGTAATCATATACTCAAATCTCAATCAAAATGCAAGAGAAAAATTAATTAAACAACAAATCAAGTTGTGATTATAATAAAAATGAAGTCAATGGATGCTGATTCAAGTACTTGAAACTAGTAAATTTTTTTTTTCTCTCTTATGCTTTCCTTTTAATTAGAATGACCTCAACCAATGTATATAAAATTATAATTTTAATATATATTCCAACTTGATGAACATCATCGGATCATTTTTAGCTGTCATCGATTGTTTTATTTTCGTGTAAGTTTTAGCTTTATTCTTGATGTAGAAACTTTCCAAAAGTTTACTTTTTGTATATGATAAAGGAAAATGCTAAGTTGAAGAGTTTGATTTCGATGTCGAAAGACGTTATATAACTTTGATTTTGAAAATAAATAAATAAATAAATCAAGATATCATTAAAATTTTAGTGTGAAATAATAATTACTTTAATCTTTAAGTTTAATTAATTAAATTTTCATTACATATTTCGAGAATCCAATTAGGATTCACGATATTATTATTTTATTGAGTATATGAAAGTTTATTAATTAGATCTTGAATTAAATTTTAATTAAGTTTTAATCATCGGAAAGTCTTATATGTGTATTGAGTATGAAGAGTTTCTTATTATTTAATTTTTAGTATATAAGGTAACCCTCTTCCATCTTATAATATAAATTGGGTAACTAATCTGCAATTAAAAATAAATACTATATGAAAATGTGTGATACTTCATAGAAGAATTAAACTAATGTAATATAACTATTTGTTGACATCGGACAAAAAGGAAATCAAGATTTTTGTTTATTGGTCCACCTAAGTCATTATGTATAAGGAAGTCTATTTGGTCTATTTGGTTATTGCAATCTCAAGACGTTTTTATGGATCAATAATTGAAAACAATATCTTTAGTCAATTTGTTAGATCGTCATGCTTAAGCCAAAACAGCAAATTAAAGTAGATTGATTAAAGTATTATATAGCTAATGTTTTTACTAACTACACAGTTAGCAGAACATAAAAAAAAAAACCCAAAAAACATCTCCTAAACAAACTGGAAAAATACCTAAAAATATGGTTTTTATTTGTTGATTGATTTGTTTGCTTCGTAATTCTACAAAAAGAATTAAAGGATTAATATTTAATTTAATAATAAGTGTATATTCTGTTAGGATTTGGTACATTTATCATATGAACATAAATCGATGTTAGGCATTTTTTACCTTGTTATTTTTATTAAAAAAAATTGTCACAAGCTAAATTTATCTTGTAAATATGGAATTTATAAATGGTTCAAACCTTGAGATTGTGTCAAGGGAAAATTTGAATTTCATACGCAATTTAAGTGAAAAGATACCTTCATTTGACATTCTTAATCCAAGAGTTGAAAATAATCTTAATACATGTAATCTAACGACCTTCAAACAAACTCCACAAGCATTTCACTAAGAAAGTTTGTACAAAACCTTTATTTTTTTTTTTAAAAAAAAAACTTTTACCTTTTTCTCATAACTGTCCCAAATCTTACAATTGAATACGTTTAACCTCATTTGACCAATCTAGTTGAGTTGTTGGTTCTATACCATCAATGTAGAAAAGTCATGCTTGAAGCAATTAATGCCACTATTCAAGCGGTTCGTCTAATACAAAATCTAATGACGGATGGCTATTTTCTTGTCTTCCCACAAAGAAACTTGCTAGTAGCTAGAGAAGAAAGAATCAGCGGTAAGGCCGAGAGTTGTGGTGGTGGTCGGGAAGGGTTAAGGCCAAGACAAGGGTCGCAGTGTAGTCTTCATGAACAAAATTTTTAAAGTACTTATCCTTGCACAAAGGAGGGAATGAAAATGGTGGTAATGCTGGTGGGAGAGAGGGAGTAAATGTCGCTGGTAATGTTTGTGAGGGAGGGGAAGTAAATTTTGAAGGGCTTAAGGAAATTGATTTGGATGAATTTCCCTATAAGGTTAGTGGTGGGACAAGTAGCTGAGATAATGTGCATGGTGCTAATACTATAAGGGGGAAGGGAAGGGAAGTAAATGTCGATGGTAATGATGGTGTTAGAGGGGTGGGTTGGAGTATGAAAATTTAGACTTGTATTAAAAAATGTCCTAAAGGGGTGAGTCCATCTAGCCAGTGGGTTTTCTAAGATTGGTGTGGCTAACCCTGCAAGTCAGAAGAAAAAAAAAACTATTAGGCATAGGAACCCTCCATATACTACGACCTGTTTATATTTAGTTCAATATTGAAAGTCTAAACTGAAGAAGAACCCAAGATTTTCTACTCTTACCACTAGACATTTTAGGCCTTGCATTGTGACATCAAATAGTTTTTGATTCTTTAAAGAATTGAGGATCTTTGTTGATGAAAATTTGAGTGAAAGCATTAGAGTTAACATGAGGGAACAACCCTCTTTTAGGTGAAAGTCTAGTTTCATGCATACAACATTTTTGCTTTTAAGTTGATAAACACTTTTTCTCTTTTTTTTCCTAATAATCTAAAATGAAAAAAAAAGTTTATGAATTCTCTGTTTTTTCATTGACTCATTGCTTCTTTGAGGAAAGTGTTTTTGTTTTTGTACCTATAAAGAAAAAAATACAAAGAAAAAATGTTAAGGAAAATATGGTTTATGAGAATAGTAATGGACAACCCTATAAAGGCATGATGAGAAATATATTCATTCCATTCCTGCCTCCCTTCCCCCATGTCTCTTTCTTCTTTTGATATTGACAACAATTATCAGTCTATCACGACAAGAAGTAACTTTGTCAGATTTGTATGGAGCTTGAATGACTAAATAGAGCAAACCAAAACTTATAACTTATCACCCACTATACTCAATCACCTAAGCTCTCTCTTTTGGTTTTTCATATTTCAATAACATAACTCATGAAAATACACGTTCATTCTTTACCAAATTAAGTATTTAATGGTTGAGAATTGTGTTTTCAAGTATTTACTATTTTGCTATTTAATTTTTTTATTATTCAATTTATGAATTAAACCATGAAATAATTTTATTCATAAAGAGTTTATTAAATAGAATTGTGAAAATGAATTTATTTATTTATTTTTAAAAAAAGAGGGTTGACTCAACCCAACCCATAAGCTGACAAGGAATGGATTGGGTTGAGATTTTGAATCTATGTAAAAAAATGAATTGACCCGACTTAATCTATATTTTCTCAACTCATAGTATTTTGGATTAGATTACACCGAGTCAGCCTATATTGACACCTCTAGTCCCTATCATATTCCTCATCACCTAACAATTGCCTCACTAGCATTACCTCCCCTTCCTCACCCGCAACAACGCGATTCTTTCCTTCATTGTCATCATTCTCCTCCTCAGGGTCACCAACATTACGGCCACCTTCTTCAGCAGCGTTAACTCCTTCCTCACCCGCAATAGCACCATTCTCTCCCTTAAGGTTACTAGCATCACCTCCACCTTCGTCAGCAACATTAGTTTGCATTTGGAGAATTGCTAGTTTTTTCTTTTAATATCTTCCAAATCGTTTATTAATTTTCCCCTAATCCATAGGATTGATTAGAGATAATCTGAGGAAAAAATGTACTAATGGAAAAGAAGTAATGAGAAGAGATTTGCTCTGAAATGGAGCATTCTCATTTCAGAATTTAAACTGCAAAACATGATCATTATTATTGAAACAGACAGAAGCACCAAGTCAATCCATTATTCTGCAAACCAATTCTGGATTTGCTAATTAACTTGCTATTGTTCTAGGTAAAGGAGATCCCTTGACGAATGCTCGGAATAGAGTGAGGCCTGGCGAGGGAGAAGTATATGGGACTTCATGTGCCGCACCCCGAACTGTAGCAAACGTCAAAAACGTTACATTTTTTCCTTCCTTTGCTTGACCAAACGATTGAGTCCACCCACCAACCTGAACGTAATGTTTGAAGAAACTTCATTAAGACTAGGAATCAGAAATCAAATACGGGGAATGGAATTGGAAACAGATCATGATTACCTGCATGTTGTCAAACCAGGGAGCGTAGTTCACAAAGTTCCCAAAGTTCCCAAATGGCACAAGTTTCATATCTTTCGCAAGCATGTTAGCAATTATCCTTGTTTGTGTTAGTGGGATTTTTGCATCTTGATCTCCACTGCAGTGAATTAGCTCAAATTTTTTCAGTGGATTATAGGGGCGAATGGAGCTTGGAAGTGACTCATTGAGGTGATGACTTACTTGTACAGGAGGATTGGAATACCACTTCTGAGAAGATTCAACAGAAGAGGTATGATATTGGTTTCTAGATTTTTTCTTTCATAGACAAGATCAGTCCTGCAACAGAAACAGTATGTTCAGTATGAGCAGGTCAAAATGTATATGATATAGTTTGTTCAGGAAAAGAGAGAGAGACCCTGTACAGAATTCCCAACGATAAGGAAGGTGAGTTGTGTTTGCATGAAGTGCTTCTTGGACTTCGGGTTTGTTGAGGTATTTATGTATCCTATCTTCGATACATGGATCACCGGGAATAACTGATCTCATCGGAAGCTGCCAGAACAATCAAAGACAGTAGCTAACAGGCTAGAAAGAACCCGGACATTTGGACATTTGCATCATTTATATTTTACTGGGATGGCTTAGGAAAAAAGCACCACTCACCTCTGCATGTAATGTATCGAAATTTCCCAGATAAACAGTCTGCCCAAACAGACTTGTTGATGTGCAAATAGGCAAAGTCACATCTCCGTATTGAGTATACCAACCTATTTCCGCTCTTTGTTTGTGGTTCACATCAGTGCATTCTTTGGACAAATTATGATGAAGGGACTCTTTGGCATCCCTCGGGCAACTGCAGACTGTCTTTCTCAGCATGAGCATTTCATCCGAAATGAGTCCATGTGACCAGAAAAACTCAGTGTTATCAATACTAATCTCCCAATCTAGAAGAGGATTCCCCAACTGCAGGAATAAGGAAAAGCGAAAGAAATGTTGAAAATTGATAGAGCTGAAAGATAACTGATAGCTAGGTAACATGAAGCTGAAAACAGGATGGAAGCAATCAGAGATTAACTGCAACTGCTTTGAGCCTGATTGGTTTGCCATTGGAATGTTTATTGTAATCCAGCACTAAGGCAGCAAGCTGTGGTATGTAGTGACCTGCATTTGTAATTGTGCAGGTAACGGAAAATAATAATGCTTTGCAGAAATATTTTCCAAACAAGATAATTCAATTCAAATCAAATGATTACCATTGGCATCAGAATGTTAAATGCCCTTTGTTTGACTGCCAGGAGACAAGCAAAAGTGCAGAACAGAAACAGGGTAAAGAAAGGCAAAAAACAGAAGTTGCCATAAATGAAAATTTACCTGCATAGCTCTCCCCGGTAAGGTACAAATCCGAGTTTCTATATTGCGGGAATTCCTTGAACCAATTAACAAGAAATTGCAGATTCTCCTCAGCTGGAAAAGGCTTAAAAAATCAGTGGTTTGAGTTGAACACTTCACCAATGTGCCTGATCACATGTTAAACAAAATGTATCTACCTGTAAAAGTATCATTAACATCTATGTAATCTGAGCTGGTATTTGAGTATGAAAATCCAACTCCAATTGGACTTTCAACATACAACATGTTTGATTCTGTTCGTTCAGAAAGTCAAAATCAGTTTAGATTTCCATCTTATGATGTACGTGAATATATACCAAAGCTTTACCCAAATTCCATGAATATTGATTCTTGACCAAGTAACCATCTTCCCCTGGCTGGAAAGGACCATGTTCCATGAACGCGCCATAGCCAAGAGATGAACAGCCAGGGCCTAATTCAAACCCCAGAAAAACAATGTGCAAACAGACACGAGTAAGCTAAGCTGCAACTACATTCAAGACTAAAGTTCAAAACACTGACAAAACTTGAACATAGATTCATACCTCCATTTAGCCATAATGTTAAAGGATGTAACAGTGGATCAGCGGCATCCACTTCCACGAAGTAGTAGAATAAAGCTCGACCATGCTTAGCATCAGTGACAATGTAACCAGAGTATTGCTTGAAACCAACATTGGCAGGTTGATTCGGGAGTCTTGTTATCAGCTCAGCAGAAGCCCTGGAAGAGAAAAACAAGCAAGAAATAGCAGTGAAGTAAACTAACAACTGCATCTTTTTTTCCAGATAAAGAAGAATTGAAGTAGCAAAATCAAAGTGCGAGTAGCTTCTAGGATGGATCATGTAACGTACTTATATGGTCCAATGATGAACGTAGCTTTCGCTTTTTCCATAAAAACCAAAAAGCTCCTGCTCAGGGTCGAAATTCTTCATCACATGTGTAGGCCCATAGCAAACACTTGCAGTCAAAAAAGCAAATTGAAAGGGAATCAAAGGAGGGATGAAGCATTGGTACCAGGTTCACAGTACAGATTTGGTTCTACATTACGTTGGATTTGTTTTGATTTGTTGATTGATTGATTGACATGGAAGAAAAAGAGATGAAATTACAAAGACAAAATGTTGGGTCGAACTTTATGAAAAGCAGTGAAAATTTGAAGGATTCAACCAAATTTCTGTACTTCTTATCAATGACTCTGAAGATTAATTTGTCAGAATATGTAAATATCATTGGAGTGGGCAATTTTGATGCCTATTTCACTATCAGTCAACAAGTTTGATCGAGTATTTGTTAGAAAAACGAGGAAGTTTAAGTGGTGGAAGTGGCCAAATTGTACTTTATTTGGTGAATAATTGATAGTTTTGTCGATCTATATTATATATATTTTGTCGATAATTGATTGACTGAAATGATTATAACTTACCATAAACATCACTTTTTTATTTTAAAAATGCTACTGTTTTTGTTTATAAACCCAAATTACATGAAAATTTAGTCGAAAATTCTATTATTTCTCAGTTATGGCTCTTTCTCAGTTATGAAAATTTCCAAATCCTGCCAAGACTTTTCACCATATTTGATCAAGTACAACAAGAGAAAGAAGATAACAAAGCTAAAATTGTAATTCGAAAGAAATGGAGCTTTCTTCTACTCATTTTTTGTTTTCTTTTCTGATGGACTTCTCCCCACACCGGTTAAACTGCAAACGAAAATCATAATTAAAACACAACAGCAAATCCAAGTTATTAATCCTCATACTCTATTTTTTCGTTTCCGGTGGAATTCTAGGCAGAGGAGATCCTCTAAGAAATGCCCGGAATAGGGTGAGAGCTTGTGAAGGTGAAGTGTATGGGACCTCATGTGCTGCACCTCTGACTGTAGCAAATGTTAAATATGTTACATTTTTCCCTTTCCTTGCTTGGCCAAATGACTGAGTCCACCCACCAACCTGAATTTAGACAGAATAGATCAGCAGCAGACATGATTTGACAATTGATGTGAAGTTATATGCAACACTTTTATTGTGGAATTGCAAATGCATACCTGCATCTTATCATACCAAGGAGCATAACTCCCAAATGGTACAAGCTTCAATTCTTCTGCAAGCATATTCGCAATTATCCTTGTTTGTGTTAATGGGATTTTTGAATCTTGATCCCCGCTGCAGTGAAGTAGCAGAGGCTTTCTGTCAATTAAGGAAACAATGAAGCTTGGAAGAACACTATTGAGTTGTAGAATTACTCACTTGAAAAGGAGAATTGGTATGCTTCTCCTGAGAAGCTTTGACAGAAGAGGTATGATGTTGATTTCTAGACTCTCTCTTTGATAGACAAGGTGCCTGTAACAGACAAAAGTTTGATTTAATTTGTTTGCATATTAACATGAGTTAAGAACTAGTTAAATAGGCATAGTAGAAGCAGTTTTGACAGAAGGGGTATGATATTAATTCCAAGATTCTGTGTTTGATAGTCAAGATCCCTGTAACGGAAACAGGTTTGTTTAATTTGTTTGCATACTTGCAAAAACCTTGAGTTAAGAACTAGTTAAATAGGCACATCAGATTTGCCAATTGAGAGAAAGAGATCAGACCCTCCACAGAATTCCCAATCTGAAGGGAGGTGAGTGGTGTTTGCATGAAGTGCTTCTTGTACTTTAGGCATGTTAAGATATTGATATATCCTATCTCCAAGACATGGATCACCGGCAACAGCTGATCTTATAGCAAGCTGCAAGAACAATCAAAGACTATTGCTAGTTAGAAAGAACCTGTACATTTTGCATGACATATTTACAGAGATTCACTTGCATCGCCTCAGCAGTAATGCTGTTTCTTACCTTAGCATGTAACATATTGAGAGCTCCCTGATAAACGGTCTGCCCAAGTACAGTTGGTGACAGGCAAATAGGCAAAATCAGGTCTCCGGGGTCAGTAAATGAACCCATTTCTTCTTGCTCCTGGTTCAGGACATCGATACATTGTTTGGACAGGTTACGATGAAGGGACTCTTTAAGCCTTCTTGATTCATTACATACAGTCTTTCTCAGAATCAGCATTTCATCTGAAATGACTCCATGTGACCACAGAAATTCAGCATTGTTGACACTAATTTCCAGATCTAAAAGAGGATTTCCCAACTGCAGAAGATCAAAAAAGTAAAGTTGAAAATTGCTAAAGCTCAAATGCAAAGCTAAAACATGAATAGCATATTAGTAGCAATGAAAGATTAACTGCAATGGCTTTAAGCTTGATGGGTCTGCCACTGAAACGTTTATTGTAATTCAGGATTAAGGCTGCCAGCTGAGGAATATAGTGGCCTACATTTGTGTAGAAAAAAGATTAGATTATGTCCACAATCTTGATGCCAGGCCAAGGTAGTAACTCCATTCAAATAAGATTAATTTAATCAGTAAGCACAGAGGTGAAAATGAAACCTGACCCGCATAGCTTTCCCCAGAAAGATACAAATCCGAGTCTCTATATTGTGGGAATTTTTTGAACCAATTAAGAATGAATATCAGATTCTCCTCAGCTGAAAACACTCATTGTCAGTGCTCTGAGTTTAACAATTAACAATGTGGGTGATGACATTTTAGCATTAATCACATCTACCTGTTATGGTATCATTCACTCCGAGGTAATCCGAGCTTGTATTTGAGTAAGAAAATCCAACGCCAATCGGACTTTCGAGATACAACATGTTTGATTCTGTTCAAAGAGAAATATCAGATCCATGGAGTAACTTAATTTCACCGTTAGATTTCCATGTTACTGAACAAATACTAAAGCATTACCCAAATTCCATGAATATTTATTCTTGATCAAGTGTCCATTTTCCCCTGGCTGGAAAGGACCATGCTCTGAAAATGCACCAAAGCCCAGAGATGAACAACCGGGGCCTGAAAAGAAAACAATAATCAAACAGACAGAAGTTAAGCCAAGCAGAAACACCCTGGTGGAATTCAACCGCAAACAGCAACACCAAACTAGGCTGTAGATTCTTACCTCCGTTAAGCCACAATGTCAAGGGATGTAATCCTGGGTTGGCGGAATCGACTTCCACAAAGTAGTAGAATAAAGCTCGGCCATGTTTCGGTTCAGTAACGATGTAACCAGAGTATTGCTTGAAAGTAACATTGGCAGGTTGACCTGGGAGACCTTTTATCAGCTCAGCAGAAGCGTTGCAAAAGAAGAAGAAGAAGCAAGAAATAACAGGAAAAGCAAGGAGAAACGTCATACTGCTCCACATGGAGAAGAGAAGAGTTTGGGTCCCCAGAAAGTTTTCTGAAAAGTTAAATTTAGAGTCCCACAATGCAAGTTGCTTTGAAATATCCAAGAAATAATTAAGAATTCAATCCATTCAAAAGCAAAGAACCGGGAATTCATAATCTCCAGTCTGCGTACGCCAAAGTTGTTTATCAGATAAGTAGGACCATAGCAGAATAGCAGATTGGTTGAAGACAAAAATGTAAGTCAGAAAAGAATCTAGAAAATTGCCTTATGATGGGAATCACGAGAGGATGGGTGATCCTTCCTTGTAAGCATGGCCGTCCCACCCAATGTCTCATCTGGCTGTAATACTTTTCATTGGTTTGACTTTTATTCCCTTTATTAGTATCCCATTAGGGAAAAAAAATGAACTCTGTTATCTGCTAAGTCTCGCTCTCCTCGCGAAGGATTTGGACAGTAGTAAACTCAATCGTGGGCAATTGGACAAATCAAAAGCAGTTTATATGCTGATCTGATGAGTGCCTGGGTTTCAGTTTCTCGTTCTGAACATGCAACAAGCTGCATGAAGCCTTCTCAAACCTTTTTAACTTCCACCGAAGCAATAACTATTTTATTCTCATAAACTAATATTTTATTTTATTGTTATGTATTTTCCATTGATTTTTAAAGAGAATTAATTGACCTTTGTTCATCCCACTTTCAATGCCATCAGGCTTGGTAATCCTATAATGATGTATGATCATGCAGAACTGTGATTCTTACTACAAGTGAACCAAAATGATATATCAACTTTGATGACATAAGAATCATTCATCACAAGTTTCATATGTTATGATTCCATCACAAACAAGCAGTAATAAATAAAGCATCAGCTTAAACGTTTGAGAAATAAACTATTAACTAATCTTTACTACTTTTTAAATTGCATTTAAATTTTAATTTTAGAAGGAAATTAATATTTTGTTGAGTACTCAAAATCACAATATTAAGTGTGATGATTGGTAAATTATTTTGTCATTAAAGTATTTAATGAGTTTATTTTGGTTTTGATACATATATTAAAAAATTAATGAAAGTTTTTGTTTCTTTTTATAAATGGTTTATGAAATAATCTCATTAAAAATAATATCAAGTTTAATAAAAAAAGGGAAAATTTCAAATGATAATGATTTTAATAATGATATTTATAAAAATAACTTTATAAAATATTGATTTTGTTCATAAAAGGATAATTCAAACTTAATTTTTATAAAAAAGTAAATTAATATATTTATTATGAAATCAAATAATTAAGTAAGAAAATATTTATATTTATTTCTTAACATCATAAATCTTTTATATTTAAACATTTGACTTATTAATAAGTAGATGTATCATCTACTCAAAGATTTGTAATTTTCAAAAAAAATTTTGTTTAATTTAGTTTTTAAAAATTTCAATTGTATTTTGTTTAATCTCTATATTATATATATTTTTTCTATTTAGTCATTATGATGTAGCTTAGATTTTTTTTTTATTGATCTCTCACGTTAATATTGTCACGTGATCATATAAGTGCCGCATAGTATTACAACATTAGCATGTCATAGTGATTTAACATTACCACATTAGTAAAATCTGCCACATTAGCATTAATGTAATTACCTCTAATAGTAATTAGACAGCATGAAAGGAAGGGATTAAATTGTTCAAATTTCTAAAACCAAAAGACTAAATTAATCAGATCTTGAATTCAATGACTAAATTGACCCAAAAACATAAGTATAGAGACTATTTAAATACGTTGACTATTTTTTTTCTCGTCCTGAACATTGTGCAATTTAATTGACCTTTATGTTCATATTTCAAGTTTTTTTTTAATAACATAATTTATGTTTTTAAATTCCAGCTGTTAATTAAGATGCACAATTAAGTATGTAAGATTAAAGAATCCTATAATCAAATTCAAATAAAATTTGAAAAGTAAAACTATTATCAGTAATGGTCATAGGGTAAATTATTCGAATTCAATTATAAATAACAATTTTTAATATTAAATTTTAATTTTATATAATTAATACAATATGTATTAAAATTTATCAATGGTTTTAAATCTGATTTCAAATTTTAATTTGTTTTTTCATAAGCTATATATAATTTATTAATTTAATTTTCATTAATAATATACATAAAATTTGTTTTATTTCGAATTCAGATAATTAAACTTTTATCAGGATTTGATAGGGTACACGCTGCCATACATACGCCCACGGTCGAACATATTTTTTTGAAACAGGCCCTCTGCCAGTCCGTTGGCTTGGTCTTAAACAAAGCTATAAAAAGCCCAATCCCAATGGCCCAACACACATCCACTAATCAAAAACGCCGCCGTCCCTTCTCCGTGTAAGGCGGTTTGGTGGCTGCTTAATACGGCGTCGTTTACTAACTAGAAACACAGTGAAAATGAAACTTTTATTTCCGCATTCAGCTAGACCACCGTGATCTGGTGTTTCTATCTCCCCTTTACCCCCCCTTAAAATTGCTGTCTCAGCCAAACTCTCTTTGGTATTCTATCAACAAACACCGCCATGGCTATGCAAACCGGAGTGGGCTTGTCTAAGATCTTGATCCTAGCCGGCGCAGGCACTGCTACAAACTCACTTTCTTACTTCATTCCTTCTCTGTATGCTCTTTTCTTATCTTTGATTTCAATTTTGACTTTTTTCGTGTCGTAATTCTCTTCAGGTTACACCGGTACGATCCTCCTCAAGAACGGAAAACTATCGGATATAATAGGTGAATTGCAGGTTAGTTTTAACCGTTTCGTTTATTTCAAATTGTTCGTTTTCTCGCCGTCTTCTCGATGGAATTTGGATCCTTTCGAAGTTTTGTTTTCTTGACTAGGTTTGTTTCTGGCCTTTAACTGTCTATTTTTTTTAATTGTCCTTTTTTTTTTGTTTGTCTTGTTCTGATTTGGCAGTCACTGGTGAAGGGACTGGAAAATTCTGGGGAGCAATCGGATGATTCAGATGCCCTTCTGGCTCAGGTCATTATAATAAAGATGAGCTTAGTTTTCGAACTTTTTGGTTGTAATTTTGATTGTTTTGCATTAATTTATAGGTCCGTCGCTTATCAACTGAGATTAGACAACTGGCCTCAGCACGGCAGATACATGTTTTGAATGGGGATTCCGGCGGTATTTTTTTATTATATTTGTTTAGATGGTAGTTTGCTTAGATGCGTTAAAATAGAAAAAATATGTGAAACCTGTTTGTATTAGCGATATTACATGAAGCATTTTATGAATAGTTGTGCTTCACTTGTTTGTTTTTCCTGATTTAGCAGGTAAGTTAACCTCTCTTGTAGTCCCAGCCGCTACGTTGGGGGTATTGAGTTATGGTTACATGTGGTGGAAGGTATGCTAGTTAGATATTGGCATCTTTTCATGAATTATTGATATGGGGTTTCTTTTTCAGAATCTAGTGCTTAGGTAGAATTTACTATCTTTTTTGTACAGAATAAAATCACCCCAATGCCTGCCTGCCCCTTTTGATTTATTTGCATCCAAATTTTTAATGCCTTTTGAGGGAAACAAAACTGATACTTTTTCTGCAACTTTCTCTCATTCTCTTCATCCTTGCTGACTGCTTGTTATTTGACTGATTGGGTCTTTTTCTTTTTTGTTTCCCTTATCTAATTATTAGGGCATTTCATTCTCTGATCTTTTCTGGGTAACAAAACGAAGTATGGCAATTGCTGTGGAGAACTTGACAAAACATCTGGATTCTGTATCAGATGCTCTCTCTGTAAGTTTATGTTCTTTTGATTGCAATTTCTTAGCATAGTAACAAACCCAAATTATGTTGCATGTTACAATATTTTGTTTATTTTTAATTTAAAAATGAATTGTCTGGTATAAGTTATTGTGTTTCATATTCTTGGAAATTTTTTCTTTCATTAACTAAGTAAAAGTATTCATTTTTATTTACTCCTCCAGTGCTCATTTTTAGGTTCACTGAAGTTATTATTTGATGAAGTGTTGTGTGTTAAATTAGTATAGTCAGGCAATTTGTGCTTGTTTGCACCTGTTTTGGTGCTAAAGTGTCCATAAGAAGTATGCATCTTCCAATATGAGTAGATTTAATTAATTTTGAGATCACTTTTTACATTAATATGGCACACTAAGAAATATGCATACAGCCTATGATTACTTAACAAATTTTATGTGGGCAGGCTGCAAAGAAGCATTTGACACAACGTATTCAGAATCTGGATGACAAAATGGAAACACAGAAGGAAATCTCAAAGAGCATTCAAGAAAGTGTAAGTGAACATGTTTTTCCTTTTTTTTATCTGACCTTTGAGGATTGCATACCTACACGACCTTTTTCAAAAAGGCCCACTTCCCTATCAACCTTCCCTCTTGTTTCTTCTTGCATTTCTTATGATTTTTAGTTCTAAGAAAGAAGCGAAGAGGGTACAACATGCTCCAACATGATTGTTTCAAATGCTTCCATTTGTGGAGATTAATTAGCTATGATTTTGAAGACAATAAGTAGGTTCAAAAGTTTTATTTGAAACATTTGAAACTTGATGTTAGACTATCAAGCTTACGATGCATTTTGTTGCTTTTTGATTCTGGGCATTGGATTGATGTACTAGGTTGTGGGGTCATTGGAGAACCAATTAGATTGATCAATGAATTAATCTTTACCATCTCTAATGTTGTTCATATTTGTGAAACAGGTAGAAGAGGCTCGTTTGAATCTTTCTAACATTGAGTATGATTTGGATGCACTGCAGAGAATGATATCTGGTTTGGTGAGGATTTTTTTTTTATTCTCTAATAATTGTTGCACGTCTTGAGAAGTGGTTGTTATATGGTGCCACAGTGATTGTGCATCTCTTCTTTCTATCTTTCATCTTTTCCCACTTCAGAAGCCGTTAAACTTATTACTGAAGTCAACTGCTTTTTCCAGAAACATAAAAGAGGAGCATTTTTTATTCTTCTTTTCCATGTCTCTTTCTTGTTCTTGTAAGAGTAAAATTAAAATGCCATACAGGCCTTAAGAATACTTCAGGGTCATATCTATCTATACATGTGTATCTGATTTGTTTTGCTTCTGTGATAATTTTTTACAACTTTGCCCACTTGCAGGATGGAAAAATAGGGTCATTGGAATATAAGCAGGTAAATAGTTTTTAACCTTTTCTTGTACTTTGCAATATAGAAGTCGAATGTGTGATTCTGGGTGGGAAATTGCATCTAAATGTAGGTTTTAACTCTTAAATTTGCCATATTTGACTAATATTTTTGAATTATGTATTTCTCTGTTGCCCACTTTCCCTGTGATTGTTGCAAGGTCTGGTAGTGGTACTGCTGAGAATGAATATAATATTTAGTTTCTTGCACATCTTGTAGTAATTTTTTTCACCTTTGCTGTATCTTTATTGATTCTATTCAACAGAATTTACCTAAACAGTTTTTTTCTGGCAGGATCTTGCCACTGCTGGTGTGTGGTACCTTTGCAACGTGGTTGGTGGCAAGAAAACAAAAATGCCTGAAGCTCTACAGGTACTAGTGGGAAGATGACTCTTTAGTTTGTTTTCACCTGTTGAGTTTACAATGTAATAATATATTGATTCTGTCATATTTAATCATATTTAAAAAGGAAAAAGGATAAAAAATGGGGGGTGGGGAGCAGATTGTTTTTGTCTTTTCTCTGTCCATATGGATCACTTCTTATTAACCTGGTGGTAATCCTGCTAGTGTGTAGAAGATTATATGATGCATTTTTCTGCACACCAGGCGTTCCTTCTCTGAAAATTTTTTCATGACCATAATCTAAGTGGCTGATTTGACATTTTCTTGCAGGACCAACTTAAACTTTCTGGGAAATCTCGTAATTTACTCACAAATTCAGGAACTCCGACTCCAAAGGTATCTTTCTGTATCTATAGAGAAAGTTTAAAAATAAGCAAGTACACATGCACGTATGCATTATAGTTAAATCTGCTCTTGTCAGATGAAGGGGATTGACCAGGTATCAATGTTAGTTGGATGTGCTAGCATAAAGTTTCATGGATCAACCCAATTCATGTTGTTTATTATGCCTTAAAAATTTCAATTTAGACCCTTTGTTTGGTTAAACTAAGGACTTCATGGAATTTAAAATGTTGATAATGTCTAAATTTGACATGTGGTTTGTTTCAGGGTCTGAAAGACTTTGCAGATATTTTTCCTGGAAGTGTGAATAATTCAGGAACAGATGCTATCGTGCAAGATGGTATTGATAATTTGGATGAAGAGCCAAGAACCCTGCAGAGGTTTGTTTCATAATTTTGGATATCCTTAAGGTTTGCTTTATTCATTTCATCTAAGTTGAACCTAGTTTGTGAAGTAGGGAACATTTTTGGAGGGCAATGTTCTTATACTAGAGACCAAAGAAAAAACGTAATGCTATGTTATTCTTAAGCAATCATATGCCTGAGGTTAGCGGTCATTTGAAAAAAGCCGGTAATGTAGCTTTCAGTACCGATCGTTTAACACAATTTGATATTTGCAGGAGCATTTCAGCAAGATGATGATCACACGTTCACGATAATCATTTTCAGTGTGGCAGTTGAGAGCATTTACCAGTAGCATAATTTCACGTACAGAAAATTTAGAGTAAACCAAAGTACAAAGGATTAACTTTCTATTGGTTATTTTACCCGTTTGTGATGTACTTATAACAGCAGTTGATTCTGTTGTATCCTCATAAGTTTGGCAAATATGATATCTGTTCATCCTTTTGTTTCCTTTTCTCCCATTTTTAATATTTGGAATTATGTAATAAAAATTATAAAAATTAGATTTTTTGTTTTTGCATATTATTCTTTATTCTCAAGACAAAGCCGAACAAAAAGGAAAAAAAATGTATTTTTAAAGGCAATTATACAAAAACATTACATGATAACAAGTTATGTAATGGTCTTGTTTATTTCTATGATATTGTGCACTTTTAAAGATGCTATTCAGCATGAGATGGATGCAAAACAAGTAATGGTTGATTTCCATCATACATGAGCCTGTTCATGAGTTAGTCATTAAAAATCAAGGTCGATTTTAATTACACATTTAATATTCAAACTATAATTAAATACATGAATTGATATCAAATTGTGTATGAATATTGCTTTCAATTGTTAACACCGTTAATCATGTCCAAAGTTTTTAAAAAATGAATATTTGTACAAATTTTAGGTGAATGCCATGTGGCATTTCACAATTGGTTTGGTAATTATTTCTCCATATTTATCAGCAGACTGAAACCTGCCATCATCTTGGAAGGCAATGAAACTTGAATTGCTAAACTATGTTATGCACAAAGCATAGTTAATTTGAACTGCTAACATCAGCGTCAAAGCACTAGGCACAGACAAAATTCTTTGGGGAGAGTTTTCCCTAGGCTAGCTATCATACAGAATAATTGACAATGAAGATTAGAAAGGTCATCCTATGACAAAAAGTTTCGAAAAATCTCCATTATGAACTACCTGCTCCACTCGTAGTCTCCTCCGTATCTGGGATTGGCATTGTTGACATGACTGGCCTCTTCTGGTTTGATGGAATTAGCAAAGGCATGCCAACCTAACAGATATGGCAAGATAAACTGCATAGATAACGAGGAAAAAAGTTCCAAGCATATGAGAAAACAGTTAATGATGCTAATAACTTGTAGACTTTGAGATGAAGCATATGAGAAAACAGTTAATGATGTTAACAACTTAATAGACCAAAGAAATCAACTACGGTCAGCAATAGGAAATCAGCTTCAAGTGCCATAAACAACAGTTTTAATCATAAACTCCCTGTTCAAAAGTTCAAGCATCCTATTTGCTTGGAAAAGATATCAAAAGAGGAAAGGCAAGTTGGGGGGTGTGGGATTTCATTGCCTAACATTTTTTTCCATCTTCAAACATCTCAACACTTGTGAATTTACTCATGCTGCTGTGAGATTTGTTGAACATTTTGCAGAAGATAAAAGAGAAAAAGAGAAAATCATTCAATCCACGAAGATGACCAGGATGTCATAATCTTCAGATACATCCCAACACCATAGACGGAAAACCTAAAACAAAATAAGAAAAATGATGGAGAGGGATGTCATACACTGAATGCTGAGTTGAGGACAGTGAACTCTGCTCGGGTGATTGGAATATAAATATTTTCATCCAAGTTTAGAAGTTTGTTTTGAACACCTTCAAAAGAAGCCATAACAAACAAATTGGATCAGAGAAAATGTTAGGTCTCAATATGTCACATGGATTGATTATAATCTCTTTTTAATTCAAGCATGGAACTAAAATATTAAGCACATGCAGCAAGACAGGAAAGAGAGTTAGAGGGGATGGGGGGCATAAATATATGTCTATCTTTCCCCTTCTAACTTTAATGTAAACAATCGTTATATGGATTTTGGTTACAAGATCTAAATGAGGAGCAACATGAAAATTTGATCCACCAACAACAGCATGGATACAAATTCCACAAGCATATCATTAACGTTGTAGGACAATGAAATGTATCAATACCAAACAACGCTTGAATACATGCATATTTTCCTAGGGTGATAAATGCACCAAACTTAAAATTGACAAGGATCTACTAGCAATGTATAATTGTTCTTCAGAAGATAGCATTGCACAAGAACAATACTGACACCGCTGCATTACATTTAGATATCATGGCATCATTCTTGTTTCCTCAAAAGGATTCAAGGGAAAATTGCATTACCAAGATTAAAGAAGTGGCCAGACCCATCAGGAAGTGGCTCTACCTTCAAGACCTTCCTAACCTTACCTTCCTCACTGCATAATAAAACAATGTCAATTAAATTCATCTCAATGTAACAACAATAGTGGCAACTTTGCATGACAAATTGTGGTAGGGCCAATGCTAAAACATTAGAAGAATTTAAACTAAACTTACTGTCCAAAAGTACAGGATGTAACTCTATCTTTACACACATATTGTTAACAGTTACTGATAGTTTCTGTGATACAAGCTATAAAGCCAATACTCCGAGATCTTTGCAAAGAGCAGGTAGTGAAATTTCTATCACAACACCTTATCCACTTCCTCCACAAAGCAATAATAAAAATGAACAAATTTTCCATGATTAATGGAAATAACTAATTAGAAGCATTCAGAAACAAAACCTGAGATTAATAATGGCAATTGCTAATTTTCAAAAAATAAAATAAAATAATGGCAATTGCTGCATAAGTAAACACAATATCATACATATATAACCATTCCTCCAGGAGAAACAAACAAACAAGAAAACTCTTTGGCTGTATTTTGACTTGTAGATAACATAAAATATGTTCTACCAATTTTTTTGGACAATTTCACAATGGATTCTGGCTCTCAAGTTTCTCATCCCTCAAAACTTCATCCTTATAAGCGGATTCAATCCCAAGCATTGCTTTACTTTTAGATTGTACAAAGACTTACAAATGACTTGCTGCTATTGAAGAAAAATCTTTATTAAGGAAAAATCTATTGCTTGCCTTCAGAGTCATTGATTGTCAATCTATATCCTTTAAACATCTGCTTTCAAATGGCATATGAAAGTACAAGAAACCACAAAGCTAAAATGCGACTGGGGATATAAAATATTTATGTTGCCAGCACACACATAATGCATCACGAAGAGTTCAATCAGCAACTTAAGTAACCAATCTACATGGACCAATGTCCAACACACACATAGGTAGTCAGGCAGGAGAGAATAGTACCTTTTTCCCTTAAAAGGATCATGGAAAAATTCACACGATTCCCTAGCACCGAGGCTAATCAGAGTTCCAATTTCTGTCACTGATAATGAGAACACCTGGAGAGATGCAAATCAGCAATGGATGTATATCATGTCTCTAGTCTATATTCATCCTTTTATACGATGACGACTTAACATTTGATGCATAGTAGACACATCAAATATAAAAATGAGAAATGAGAAAAGAAATTAATGAAGATTTTTAACATATATCCATTCAACGTTATACAAGCTCCTTGTTCTTTCAAATATGAATGGCGAAATCTGTCAAGTGTTTTAGAGAAAATGTAAAGTGACTTTGAGCACCCCCAGCATGAATACTTTAAAAGCGTGAAGTGCTTAATAGAGAGTAGGAAAGACTCAAAGGAAACTGACTTCTTTTTGATTGGTTCAGTTATCCATTCACTGCAGCTATTAGCTATATAACACTAACAATTTTTGAGTGGAAACTAATAGATATATTAGTTAGGCAACTTACTGGAATTAGTACCATTCTGTAATTTAGAACAAGACTTTGAAACAAAGCTGTCCTTTGTTCTATCCTAATACGTGAACCGTGCATTTCTTTAAATATTAGAAACATCAACATCTCAAAAGTTCTACTTAATTTTCTAAAGAAACATTGAAACCAAAGCCATATTAGCATAAGATCACCTGCTTCCTGCTCCAATCATATTGTCTAACACCAGCGGCAGGTGCAAACTGTAGCAGCACAAAACCTTCCCTAGATATTTTAAATGCCCCAGACTGCATAGCAAAACACACCCACCACACCACCGCGCCACACCCCCCACCCCCAGAAAAAAAAAGAACACAAAACAAAGAAAAACTATCAAAATTTCCAATATTCCGAACCATAAGTACAGTTATAGCTTGTAAAAAAAAGAAGAAAAAGAAAAACTTTGAATGAAACTTACATCTAAGGGCACAAACTCAGGGGCCCTCGGCTCCACAGTAAGAGCAGCCTTCCCTTTGTAAACTGAATGACCGACATAAAACCTCGGTGGCAACCCTGCCGTCAAGCAAAACCACTCTCAACACTTGAAAAACTACTGATAAAAGCTACCACACCATGGGTGGCTATTGCTTTACCTGAGGCTGGCGGCGATGCAGTGGAAGAAGAGTTACTGAACCTCTGTTGTTGATCAAAGTACTCTGATTGGCGGGATGTGAGAGAAAACTTGGAGGGTTTTGGGGTTAAAGACAGAGGATTAAGTTTAACGGCAAGGGTTTGGGTAGACTTGAGCCAAGAGAAAGAAGATAAAAGCTTGGTGTTGGAGTTGGGGTTTAAGGTTTGGGCTGAGAGTGGGGGAGAAGATAAGAATTGGAGTTGCAGCATTCTTCCCCCTTTTCTTTTTCTTTCTTTGATTTACTCACTTCTCTGCTACGTTTAGTAGCTACTGAAGCTTTTAGCAGTTTCTATTTTTTAAAATTTCACAAGAAAATGAAAAAGAAAAATCCCATCAATGGATACTGCTAACTTTAGAGTATAGTAAAAATTTAGAGAAAGGGTTCTTTTTTGGTGAAAAAATATGTTCTTTATTTACTAGTAGGTGGAATTTGATACTGTTGTCAGGTCGTGGGCTTAAGGCTTATCCTAGGCCACATGTCAAGACTAGAAAAGCAAAAGGCGCAGCCTCATGTCGTTTTGGCAACCACACGGTCTTCTTGAACATCACTTGTCACTGCAAAGTCATTTAGCCGATAGATAGATTTTCTTTCGTCTTTCAGTTTTCTTTTGCGTTCTAGTCTGAATCTTACATATGTAAATGTCTTCACTTTGTCCCTGTTTTCGACCACTCCTTCCTCAATGGAGGTACAAGAGTGCACGTTTTTTGGTTGTTCTCCCCTCTAAAACAAAGATTAGCTTCAAACCATGGGTGTTTTCCTCTTCCTCCAATGATGATTCAGCTTCACCGCCTAGACAAAGCCAAGTACTCTCTCGTTTTATTTCGTTTTTATTTCTTGGTTCACTTCTCTTTGCTCTTTTGGTGGGTTTTTTGGTTTTTTTTTAATGGTTTTTTTGGCCTCTGGTGACAGTTGGGTTATGATCCTTCAGAGGAGCTATATGGACTGTCGGTTGATCCAAAACCAAGGTTTTAGCGCTTTTGCTCTCATGCTTTCTGTGTCTCTATAGTGTTTCTTTGATATAGTCTTGATCTGTTACTTTTATTGCTCTGAGAACCTTGATTTTGTATGTTGTCAGCTGTTGCTTGACACGCATAGTCTGCTTTCTAGTAGAGACAATGTTCATGTTTAAAGAAAAAAATATTGCTGAGCAGCCCCCCTCTCAATAAAGAGTTATTGAGATCGCGCAATTCCTAGCATTTAACATGGTCTAAAATCTGAATTATCGTTGTGTTAAGATGTTTGAATTCAAAGGGTTTGTATCTGCTCCTTTCATGTTTATTTTCAGTATCATTTTAACCACTCTGTTTTCTTCTGAAAAGGGAATATCTGTCTATAAAGTGTTTGCTTCACTCCCTCATGACCCAAAACCCTTCATAGCTTGAGTACAGAGCTGACATCCTTTTTGAATTTGGTTTCAGCAATGCTCTTCTAGGGTCACCAAAACCAAGATCGTGGTTTGGTCCAAATGGTCAGTACATCAGAGAGCTTCCTTGTCCAAGTTGCAGGGGGAGAGGTTATACACCATGTACAGAGTGTGGAATAGAAAGATCAAGGTCGGACTGTTCTCAATGTAGCGGAAAGGTACATGTCCCTTAGTTAAATGGTAAAACAACATAAACACGAGAAGAGTAGCTAATGCATTTGCAGTTGATGACTGCTTCTTGAACAAAGATTGGAACATGACATGCTTTGAAATTTCCATGTTCTTATAAGGGTAAATTATTGTTAGGTAATTAAGGGAATCCATCAAACAAGTCTAAGAAAATCGTTTCTAGCCATTCACCTAATTTTGGCTTCCCAACAATGGCAGGGTATAATGACTTGTCGTCAGTGCTCGGGGGATCGTGTGATATGGGAGGAGTCAATTGATGAGCAACCATGGGAGAAAGCTCGTTCAATGTAATCTCATTATTCTGCTTTTTCTTTTATGCAAAAATCAGTTCAGATAAGTCATTTTCTCTACTGGATTACCTGTAGCCAATGCCTTTCTATAATGACATTTTTGCCTTTTTTCTGATGTGATCACCACTTGGGATGTCCTACCATCAATTCATTTTCTCTTTGACTGCCTTCTAGATTGAATAGAATTATAATTTCAACTATAATCATTCAATATTTTGTCATGCAAAAAATGTGTATATACTGTCAATTATAATTTGCTCAAGGTAATCATAAAAGATGCAGCCTGGCTGCTTCTACAGTCTGGTTATATATATATATATATATTTATTGTTATTCCTTTTAAATAATGAGCCATGCTTATTCTATTGAAAATTCAAAACCTTGCAATAGAAATATTTTCCTACATTCATATGGAGTCCATATTTATGTCCTGAGGCATGAAGTTTGGCCTTCTTTGTCATCATGAATTCTTTTTACTTAATTATAGTATAGATGGAAAGGAAACCTCTACATGATATTCTTCTGCTTGAGTTACTTGATAATACACTAGGTTTTGGAAATGCGCTTGATCATCATTGTGTATATTAGATTTCTGAGTTTATTGATTATGCATCATAATATAACTGCTCCTTTAAGTTCTTTTTCTCCTTTATTCCTCTTGTCCAGTTCTCCACTCAGAGTAAAAGAGGATGATGAGGTAGACAACCTAGACCTAAATCTGGATGTGAAGAAAAAATCAAAACGTGTTTACCAATCACCCTCTCCTGAAGTTGGATTGAAGATCAGCCGATCACTAAAAGTTAGTTGGCTGCTTGAATCTTACTGGCATTGTTTTATTCAAGACATTTTGTAGGCCTATGTTTTATACAACTCATAATTGAAATATTGAATTGTTCATGCATTTGTTTTAAATAAACTTTGGGCATCACTTCTTAATGAAGTTAGGCTAGAGTCATAATCTCTTCATGCCGCCATATCAACGCCTCAAATGTTATGTCTCAGGGGCTTGATAGCAATATAGGTACCTTGGTGAAGTTATCTTAGTTTGATCTTTGGTTCTAAAGGTGAAGTATCCTTTAGCTTTCGCTCCTTTACGGTAACTAGATCGTACAATTTATAATAGACATATATCAAGAATCACGTCTGGCTTCATCTGAGATGCTTATGTAAATTTTAAAAAACTGCTTCTTGCTTTCTATACTAGGTTTGAATACACATATAGGTTCCACACTCTTCTTGAATATTTAAATGGAGAAATATCTATATGTTCATGGATTTAATCTTCTTTGTTTAGTTGGATGATTGCAGAGTCTCAATGCAAAAACTGGACTATTTAGTAAAAGAATGAAGATCATCCATCGTGATCCTATGCTTCAAGCGCAAAGGGTGGCTGCCATTAAGGTTCGAAACTTTAGCTTTTAGCTTTGTCACTTCAAGTTTGCGTAACTTTTTTTTGGTCTTGAGTTTTGACCATTTGAAAAATGGAGTTAGTCACATTGTTTTGCGGGAGAGTGGTGAGGGATTGATTACATCATACACAATGATGGTAATATTATGCCCTTTTTTCTTTTTTAATAAATCAACATCTGTCTATTGCTTTCATGTCAAGGACTTTATGATATATGAGCGGACCCTCAAATATGGAAAAGTTGGAGTTCTATAATACTTCTTCATTTCATGACATTTTACTGTAAGAGTCGATTCCTGATTAGAAACCAGGGACAAAAAGTAAGGTATTGTCCGCTTTGACTTGAAGGGTCTGACAGTTTTGTCCATGAAAGGCGCCTCACAGTATAGGATCAAGTCTATACATTTATACCATAGTGGATCCTCACAAATTCTCAATGTTGGATTGGGGGCATCACAGCTTGCAACTTTCTCTATGCAGTTAGAACTTGTGCTTTTCTTTCCAACAAATTGATTAAGTGTATCTAATGCTTTGGTAGTAATAATATACATAATGCAGAAAGCAAAAGGAACTGCTGCAGCGAGGAAGCGTGTTTCTGAAGCTTTGAAAGCTTTTTTTAGTGATCCAGAGAACCGTCGCAAGCGGAGCATTTCTATGAAAGGTCTTCTCACATGTTCCATTAAAAGTTTGGTGCTGACAGGTTTTCATGAAGTCAGAATACTTTATTTTGGTTTTCTGGCCATACAAAAAATTCACCTTTTACAGTTTTACCAGTTAATGATATGTGCTTCTGTGATTTGAACCAATGCCTGGAATTGCTGGCCTTCTTTTCTCAGTATTTTATATGTTTGTCTTCTAAACTATAGATATGTTCTACATTCCATTATAGTGGAGGAAAACTCCAGTGTCAACTTTTCTCTTGATCTAAATTCCACATCTAAACTGTTTTGATCATCCTTTTCCAGATACTGGTGCTATGTTGTTTCTGGTATTCTTGATGATTGTTAGCAATGAGCTGTAACATATGCTATGATATTGGCTTCTCCACCACATTTTTTCTGGTATTCCAGTGTCATTGCTTTATATGCCAGCCATTGGAACATACTTAAAATGCTCCATTGCAGCATGGGATTTCTTTTTCTCCTATCTTTTAAGATTATAATGACACTATTATTTTCTTTCTTCTTGTGATGCAGGAGTTAAATTTTACTGTAGAAATTGTGGCCGTGAAGGGCATAGACGACACTACTGCCCTGAAATCAGAGGTAGTTCTATAGATAAGAGGTTCAAATGTCGATTATGTGGAGAAAAGGGCCATAACAGAAGAACCTGTCCAATGTCTAGGTTGAGCAATCACAAAAGCTCTGGTAGAAGGCGTCACCGTTGCAAGATCTGTCGTGAAAGTGGTCACAATCGTCGTACATGTCCTCGAGTGATAGGGGTGAGAGACAATTTGACTTCTGGAAGTAGAATGTACACCTGCAGGTTATGCCGAGAAAAAGGGCACAATATAAGGACATGTCCTAGTAAAAAGAAGAGCCATCAAAATTCTAATATTCAATTAGAAGAAGGAAGCCAGCAACTTGGTCTTCAATAATCGTGCTGGACAGTAGACAAAACAACAGAAAGTTCTGGCATCTCCATTTCCTAGTCTTTCTTTGGCTGGATTTAAGGATAGCATCCTACTTTCCCTTTTGATTTATCTGCTTGTCGATTTTGCTTTATCCACTAATTTCCTAACATGCAGGGGTTACTATACGAACGGCCAAAACCTTGAACAGAGATGTAAACCTGTTGTCCATTATTTTCACTTATTCAGCTTTATTTGCACTATGATGACGTGTTTTGATGTAAGCCATCTCAGCTTAGATGAGTTCAAGGGATGGCACTTTGGACAGATATCCTGTACTCTTCCATAAAAGAGATCTGGCCACTTTCTTTCGAGGTAGGCTTTTTGCCAATGGATCCAATATATGAATGCCTGCAACATGCCGCCTTTTAGAGAAAATAAAACCATTTCCATTTTCTTTCAAGAGTATAAGGGGGATGCAATAGCTTGTATTGGGAAAGAAACTGATAGCTTATGTGAAGCCTAACACGCCATTATGTTTTGAAAAATAGGAAATTTCAGAAAGCGATATAGGACTGAAAAGGATACGGTGTTTACTATGCAGGTTGCAGATGTATCTTTTAAACTGTCTTCTTTTACCAGGTTTACCACTAGGTGGCCGTTTTAGATAAAATTATAGTAATATTCCCTGGTCATGTTCTTTAAAGAGAGTTGAAGTCTTCTCATCCATTGCTGTCATTATTATTTGCTGAATAAACGTACAAAATTCATCTGGGGTGGGGGGTTGGAATTATCTTTTTTTTTTTTTTTTGCTTCGTGATTGTACATGCAGTGTTTCATTTCTGTTTCCAATGATTGGAAACACTAATTTCGTAGACTCTCAACTTCTTAGGATGCTTGAATCTGTCATTCTAGAGAAAGTTATGTGGAGACTGTAAAATGACAGCATTTCTTCACCTAGAGAAAGTGAGGGAGAGATGCAGCAGCTTTCCTAGGAAGATATGAGAATTAAACATGGCACTACTGTGTTGCCAAATGCAAGGATTCATTATCAGTCGATTAATCACTTGGTGCATTGGGCCATTCTCCTTCCCACATAGATTACAAGTTTTCGATTCTTTCGTAGCTCAGAGATGATCCCATTTAGCTTTGCAGTCCATATACATGAGCACAATTTATGATACAAAACAAAACCAGGGATCGGTTGACACTTATATGTCAACGCCTGACGTAAACAGAGGAGAAACAAATAACTCAGTCTACTCAATTGGAAAACAGTTGCAGTTGTTAGTTAATGTAACTAAGGTAGGTTTAAGGCACCATTCCATGTAAACTGCCCAGTTTTGTTATACAATGGCAGTTTACTATCTTCTGATTCTAAACCAGGAAGAACGTCTGGGACATGATCAATTTCATTATAGAACGTATCTCCCACTCCATTGTTATCGACTGTCTCCTGTAGCTCTTTTGCGTCGTTCTCTTCAGTTTCATCGAAGTTAGCATTCAAGTTTTGCTCTACTAGTTTGTTAAACATTGAAGACCTAAGCAGGAGGCTCAGTGCAGTGGGGGAAGATGACTTGGGACAAGGACTAACAGTGGCCTTCTTTTGCAAAACATCTTGCCTCCTTGGGCTGTCTAAGGCTTCCACTGTGAAAGGATTGGAATTGACGAGGGGTACGCCAAGTGTCTGCTCGGTCGGAAAAAGGGTAGATGCTGTCATTGGCTGAGAAACCAAGGTAGTTTGATTGGCTGGAGGTTTTAGCCATCTGATATATGTGCTTAGGTCAAAGTTGGTTACTGCATTGATCCCTCTGTACTCAATTGCGGCAATGTCATACGCATGAGCAGCCTCCTCTTGTGTACCTATAGTAAGATAAAGAAACGTCTCTTAAGCTAGTTGGGTTTCGACTGTAAACTAGAATGACATGAACCAACACCTAGGAAAGAACAGTAAAAGTTTCAGTAAGTGAACAAGAGATTCAAAGTAAGAAAACTCACTGTAAGTGCCAAGATAAAGGTACTTGTTTCCAAACACCCTTCCTATTCTTGCCTCCCATCTCCCATTGTGATGATGCCTGCAGTGCATTTAGTAAAGGTCTTAAGTATAAACTGTTTCCTTAACATTGAGATAAGGCCAGACTCTGTCTCCTTACTGCTCACCTTGCAACACCTCTATACCTGGAAACACCCCTTGAGAAACCACTGCTTCTCCTATAAACAAAAGGTAAAAACAATTTCAATTAAATCACAAATTTTGAATAAGAAAACAATGACATCTTGGGAAAATTATTACCTTCTTAAAGACGCTAAGTATTCCTCTTTTGTTACAGCTTTCATTATCTCAATCTCCTTCTCATAATCGGATACCTGCAAAATATATCATATACGCACTTAATAAAATATTGAGTCCATGCCACCCAATCCACTCTCAGATCAGCACAAAGTTAATTATACCGAAAAATTTGTGAAAGTTGACGTTCCCCAGTACTTAATAGCAGCCAAATCATAGGCTCTTGCTGCAGATTCTTCTTCATCATAAGCTCCTAATGGAATAGCAATCCCAAAAAACAGTGAGTTTTCCACTAACTAGTTTTCTCAAAGCAAATATGGCTTTTCATCACTTTAAGTACTAACTCACCAAGATAAACTGCTCCATCCATCAATTTCGTCCAAGGTACAACCAGAGGACAAATCAAACAATTAAGATGGCATTAGCAAATCCAGCATAAGAAACAAATTAACGTGCAAAAACTTTCGCATATATATCTGACAAGAAATGAGTTTATCTAGGTTGCATACCTTGTTTTCCCTTCTTCCTTTGTGTTGGATTCCAGGAAGCTTTATCCCATAAGTGAGCTTCGAACCTTCCAGTCCATCTATGTCTGTTGCAGCAGGGAAAAAATCATCCTCGTTCTCTTGATATTGAAAGCATAATTAACATGTAACAGCAAAACCAAGAGATTGTATAAAACCTGCTGACACCCCGGAATCTTGAACTTCTCTTCACTGTGGTGGCAGTAGGTTGATCACCTTGTTGCTGCTGTTGTTCTCCTTGTTGATTGTTGCAGCATAGTGAACCAGTGGAGGGGTCTCTTCGACGTCTCTTAATGCACTTGGTCTCAATATTGTCACCTTCTGCCATGCACAAACGACGCCTTCTAGGGCCCATTTCAGATTTTGCAGTAATCATTTCCATGGATCTGATCTCGCTATCAAGGAGCTACAAGATAATTGACCTTTGGTGGCTGGACAATGAGAAACTGAAAAGCAGTGTTTAGATATATAGGTGCCGCAACTTGGTCGTTTACTATTCTGTTTCTTTGCTGTTGAGATTTCTTAATCGGTCTTAAGACAAACCTTGTCGATGCTCACGATATCAGCCAGGACAAATTGAAGTGTCTATACTCTACTATATCCAGCCAAGCAGGAACTAAAGTGTGCGGACTGCAACGAAGGATTAAGAGAATAATCCATCTTCGTAACTGGTCTCTAGTGTGTCAGAATTTGACCCGACCCTGTTCCTCGGTGTTTTCAAGGTTCTAGACGACTTTGACACGTTTACAGACTCCCATAGAGTTTTACCATGCTAGTGATGCTCAAAACTAGACAGTGGATATATTATTTTCCTGGAATCTGTTTAGTTTAACGAATGTGGGCAACGTCTGCTTTGACATCATAATGATATAGAACTAAGTAACACTTCTGATAGTCTCTCAGTCTTTCTCCCCCATTTTTTTCACCTCAGTAAACTCGAGTTCTATCTTTCAGAATGGATTCTATTCACTCTACCAGGAGCTTACATTCATGGAAACCTGGCCCAAGGTTAAACCAGCTAAGTAACAGTTATCCAAATATTTCAACTGTTGTTTGCACAATTCAGACAGACAAAGTGGAAGAATACAATGGGAGTTTTGCGGAGAGGGAGCGAAGCCGACAAGTTTCCAATGACAAAATCAAATTTGGCTTCTTTTGACATGAAAATTCAAGTTCTTGTCACTTGGGATGAGTTATGTCTAGAACGGAACTTGTCTTCTGCGCAATGGTGTGGGTGGGAATCATTGTTTATGTCTGGTTTAGGCTTAGGATTTTTCGTCAGGGAAAGAAAGAAATTCATTTCACCATCTGCGGCTTGTTTTTTGTTTACATTTTAAGATTCCAATTGAAAATTTGACTAGTTCTTGTAAGGGGCAAAAATGAAGTTTGAGTTCACCACGGAGCTCTTGAGGTATAGGGCGATCTTTACTATGAAAAATAAAGAAGATAACCTATAATATTATCTGTTAATTATAATATTTCATAATCATCTAAAATTATTTATTTTTTCAATACACTTCCAACTAAATAATGGGTTGGTTTTTTTCCCCTTTTTTTTTTAATTTGCTACGATAGTGTAGGCTTATTAATTAGCCTTTTATATATAAAATTTAACCCAATAATAAAGTTAATTTTATGTGTTATTCGGGTTATTAAAATTAGTAGGTAGCATTTTGAAAATATGTATATGATATCAATAATCAAGTAAATAGTTCAATGATTACACAAAAATTAAAAAGAAGTAATAAGAAAATTTTAATAACAGAAATTGTGAGTAAATTAACACAATATACATATACATACATATATATATTTAGAAGTTAGAACTAATGCTCATGATTTTGTTAACAATTTGTGTGTAGATAATTGTGGTTATTCATTCATTTAATTAAATTTATGCATACCACTCCTGTCAAAGACAGAAATTTATGCATACCACTTTACTACTTGTTTTTATACTTCCTCCATTTGATGTCAATTGTGCATGTTAGGGAAACTTAAGAAACAAAATTTGACTTTTTTCATCTTAATTAAATGTTTTTATATTATTAAATACTTAATTAATTTTTTTATATAGTGTTACTTTTTATTGATTTTGAATATGTCAAAAGAGAAAAAAAAATTCACGAAAATAGAAAAAAAAAAGATAAAAAGACTTGAGCTAATAATAAAAATATATATAATTTTTATTTTTATATATATAATATGTGTATAAGAGGGAGCATATATACTTAGTACTTGTACATCTTGTACGAGAAAGTCTTTTTTGTTGAGATAAAAAGCAAGTTGTATTGCTTCATGGGAAAAACAAAAAAACAAAAGAAACCAAACAAAATTAGTTTCCTGCTTCCTACATCAGCAACAGAAACTTAAGATCTTCAAATTTTCTTCCATTGTCCTTGCAACAATCCCCACATTCAAAATTTTCCCTTACCCTTGCCTTAATTTCCCCAACATTCAATCTGGATACAAGAAAGAAAAATGGAATATAAAGAAGTGTATTCCCATTCACCACTTTCATCCCTGTGCTTTCCTCTAGTGCAGTAATAAGAGTAGCTAGGCCATTTTTAAGTATTCATGTCCACATCTAGTAATGGAAACATATAAAGTTTTAGCAAGGCCGGCCACGAACGCAGTCAAGAGATCCAGAATATCTGGTGAGAAGGGACACCATTTGACCAGGCTTAGCCGACATCATGAAGTTTCCTGCAAATCTCCTGCTTGCTCTTGGATTACCGGATTGAGTGAAGAAGGCCCCATTAACCATCAGGTCACCCTCTGATCTCCATGACCAATTCTTCCATACTTCTGGTGGTGCATAGTCCCTCTTGGTCACCTTCACAAAGTATTCACCAACCATGAATAATTGCATATTAGTTTAGCAAGAAAAATGATGGATGATCAATGTACTTATCACTAGGAAAATTGGCAAATGGAAATGTGACTAGCTACCTCCTTAGCTGCCGCGTTTGGTGGAGCAACAAATCGGTTGCCCTGGCTGATAATGGTAGGGCGGCTGCTACCTCCAATGGCATACATGAGCCAGTGGGTGTAGTCATTGTTGACCACATGGATAAACCCCCATCGGCACCTTGGCATCCTTTGTACCAATCCTTTACCGAAGTGGGTGAAAGCAACTGTGATCTGCATCTTCTGATCCTCGGAGTAGCTGTCACTTGCCCCGAACAACATCACCTGCATCACCACATCAGGTGAAATTATTTGTCAACAGATCCTCGTTCAATAAATAGTTAGAAAAAAAAAGTTATTAATTTCCTGGAGTTTTAGCAGCAATTTTTGATTACCTCATTGTGGTTGGTGAAATGGCAGTTGGAGATGGTAATGGCAGTTGAACCCTGGATGGCATCAATGAGACCATCATAGCAATTATACATGGAAAGATGGTCAAGCCAAACGTTGGTTGCTCCGAAAAGAGAAACCCCATCACCATCACTCTTCGTCCTGAAGCCGTAGTGGTCTACGGAATCCCTGATCATGCCACCACTGCCCTGAACGATGTCGTGAATGTGGAGGCCATGGATAATGATGTTTCTGGCAAACTGGATGGTAATGCCAGCCCCATAAGCCACATGCACGTTGGCTCCCCTAGCATCGATGGTTTTGTCGCTAGTCATAATGAGCTCCTGGTTGAGCTTGATGATCATGGTTCGTGCAAAGATGATCCAGAGAGGCCGCTTTTGGATCACAGCATGACGTAGGGTTCCGGGCTTAGGGTTAACCATATCATTGTCCGAAGGATCTGTCACAATGTAGTATCTTCCGTTCTTTCCACCAATAGTACCACGGCCAAAGCCAAGGGCGCAATCAGCGAGCCTCTTCCTGTTTCTGTACCAGTTAGGATCACATCTCCAGCATTGGTCAATGGGGTTGGTTGCCTGGCAGGGACCGGTTCTTCTCTTTCCCCTCAAGCTCCTTCTTGTGCTATTAAACCCCATCAAGGTCCTTCATGCAAGAGAAAAATACGTAAACCAATGAGCATAATATTGAAAATGGCAATGAACAATTTCGCACTGATCACATACCTGGCAACATGGTGATTGAAATGCTGAGTGACTTCCTCAGGATTGGGGTTATATGCCTTGTTAAAATGTTCTTTAGCTTCGGCTTCGAGTTGCCTCCAGTAATCATCAAATTCAGCGATGTGAGCATGCAGGGTTGGGATTATGACAACGAAGAACAAAGAAAAGAAAAATAACCCAAAACTTCTATTGCTCGCAGCCATTGATTCGACCCTTTTTTTTTTGTTGTTGTTGATGGTTTTACTCTCCTCTTCAGGCTTTGAAAATTTCAGCTTTGTGGTTCAATCTGTTGGCAAAGGCCGAGGTCCTGCAAGTAATTTGCCGATTTGCAGACAGGACCGAAGGACAACCTAAGCCAACAGGTCGAACTTACAAAAAAAGAAAACAAGCGAAATCACTTCGCTTGCCCTGTTGAGAAGAGGAAAGTCATGTTGTAATCATTACATGGGACTGTTTAAATACAACAAGACAGACCCTAAAACAAGACGATGAGCATGCATGGCGGTGAGTTGGAGTTCTTTTCGGCAGCGGGAAGGAAGGGGAACCGCTAGCATTTCAATTCTTGGAAAACCGTTGAGAGTTTTCCTCGTTAATTAATTTTGTGGCGAGAATTTTGCTTGCATATTTCTCTACTTAATGACCAATCAATGGAATATATTTATGACTGTCATTGGAAGATATTAGTAGGAAAAATCATAACCTCTCTACTCCCTTCGTCCCTTCTATTTGATCAAAAGGGAACCATATCCAACAGAGAAGTATATATTGAAAAGAAGTTAATGTGTATGTAAATAAGGTAAACTTTCAAGATAAAAGGAAGTAAGAACAATTTCTTCCCCATTTTTTGACCAAATTAGCAGTCTATAATTCTTTCACTTTGCAGAAGATGGAGTAAGTTTATGAATTTTGCTTCTAATGTTTCATCATTTAGTCTACGATCTTGACAGCCTAAAGTGTTATAATCATGTTTTGGCATTAAGAATGTCAGCAGTTAGATTACTTGCTAGTTTTAAAGTACTTTATCTCGAATTTTTTTACTTGATAAAATATCCAAACTATAAAAATATCTTATTGAATTTTAAAATTAGTATATATTTTTTAAATTTAAATACTACTCGTTAAATATTTAGTTAAAATAAATTTACGGTTAATTTTCATATATTATTAATGAAAATTATATTAACAAATTAAATTTAATATTATATTTAAGGTTATTAATGACTTTTAGCAAGTATTACATTAATTATAAAATATTTATAAATAATATATATAATTAAAATTTAATATTAAAACTCTTTATTTATAATTAGATTCAGATAATAATTTTACTATCCAAACTATACTCGAATTCGATTATACTTCTATAATGCCCGATTAAAAAGTACACATTGTCGTCCCTATTTAGCATCTTCTTGAGTGCAATTTGTATTAATAACTTGTATCACTTGCATTTAGTTTGATTATATCCAAATGAGCCCTGAACTAGATACAGAAACCAGGGTATTCAAAGAGAGGAACACAGGGCAACTAGAATTTGGAATGAAATAAATAGTATTTTATTTCATAAGAAACCACTAATAATACAACAAGCATCCCAATTTGCAAGAAGTCATTTGCTAGCAAGAAAGGCACAGATTTGGCAAGAGGTAATTAAGAAACTGCCCTTCCAATATTATTCTCAAGACTCCTAAGGCATTATAATGTAAACTATAATGTATAAGGGTACACATCTCCTTTCCTAGGTCTAATACCATATTTCCTAGTTCAACATTAGCTAACTGACTCAAATGATCACCTGGTCTAGCCCCGCCACTTATTCGAGTACCCCCATGTGTTTCAGGTAAAAAATGGTACACACAAGAATGGCATGAACATCGGTCCGTTGTACAGAACAAGTAGACTATACCGGTTTGACATTCTTCAACTTGTTTTTAAGATAGAATGAGAGAGAGCTTCATGGTGGAGGCTTCTATATGGATATATACACTCGGCAACATAAATAATGCCTGTGGTTTACATTATGATAATTCCCAGACCTTGTAACCGTTCCCCTCAACAGCTGAGGACCATCTCTGGGATCCACTTAGAGGCTCATAAGAACCCGGTCCAATCTTCATTGCTACTTTGTCATCGATAATGGCTGCATATACATCCCTCTCGACCTTGACAATTTTAACCTACCATATAGAAATCAAAATATGAAATGAATATGCTAGTTTCATAATCTGCTGGTAAATATTGGACCTGATTGTTAATTTGTCCAACAAGTTTCCAAGGGACTGATGAATAGAAAGTAGCATAGTGGAGGAGATTGGGAATCAGAAATGAGATTCTTATTTTCTCCTACACTTGAGTTTTGAACAGTAAAAAGCTGTCACTACGAGCAAGCTAGGTGCACCGGGATCAGTCAAGCAAAATTCCAATCTTTCAGGTCCCATAGTGGAAATATAAAAATCATGTTTCTATAATCTCAAAATTTTCTGATCATAGAGTAGATGCCTACCAGCTTGCCGTAGCTCTCAAATATAAAAAGAACTGAAAATTTATCTGGAAAAGCTTTCCACATAAACCTTAGTCCCCAAATATGAAGCAGAGTTTTTTGATACTCACCATACTCCGACAATGGATTTTGTTTCTGTTTCTGAGAGAGATAAGAGCAGCAATTTCAGATCCATAATGAGAGAAAACATGATCATAGAACACAGCCGGGGTTCCTGGGTGAGTCAATATATAAGCATATCCTTGCATTTCCTTTCCAGCTGGAAACCTCCAATGACCCTTCAGGGCAGTGCAAAAATGGATTCAAAAATAATCGCAATAATAAACCATAGAAACAGCATTATAACAAGGTCTAAGCAGGAATTCTTTTCTCTACTTTAAGTTTTGGCTACACTAGGAAAACTAGTTATAATTTGAGGAAGGGGAATAATGAAAAAACATTGTCTCCCAAAGAAAAACTACAGTGGATATACATGACATCATCTATTAAGATGAATACTTCTTCAGCCTGACTTAATATTAATAGCTAACTTACTGTAGTTTAAAGAAATAACAATCAATTGCCAAAAGCATTGAAACAACTGCAGAATTGTTCAACATTTGCAAAACATATTTACAAAGAAGAATCATCTACTCTATAGCCTTTACTTTTTATAAATAAAGAAATTCATATGACTGTCTTCTGAAATGTCATGTTTACGTGTATGAACACTGCTCTCTTGAACAAATCATTTAGAAACTTTGTAAAGTGTATCTGAAACCTAAAAAAGGAAAATTAACTTTCATAGATGAGTAAAAGGAAGAGGAAGAGAAGAGAGAACACCCCAACAATATTAAATGAAGCCTTAGTTTCAGTAAAAGTATTAATCTAATGCAATACTTGATTTGGTGTGCATTACAGTTTCTTTGGATAACTTCAGTTTATAAAAAAAAAATGGCACCGATTGAAGGATTCAAGAGATATTCAAACCTGGGTAGAACCAGTGTCATGATTCTCTATGAAGGTAACAGCACGAGATGGCCACCATCCAACAACCCCAGGAGGCTTCCCTTTCTGGTCCGATAATCGCCAATATTCACATCTTTCAAGTGCCTAAGTGAAATAATTATACTGTAAATATATCCTGTGTTATGACTATAGAAAAGAAAATAATAAAAATAATGTCAAAAATAGACGAGCAAGAGCAGTTTGAGAGCAAAATCATTTCTCAATTAAGTTTGTCAAATGTCTAAATGTCTAAATTATGCCACAACCCAAGGTACCAGAACATCATGCATGCCACAAAGGCTAGGAGATATATACTAGGAAACACCAATAATGGATCTCAATCTATGGGTAGAGGGATAGGGGCAAAGAACACAAACAAGGTTGCACTTTTCTTTATAAAAATACTGTAAAACTGTGCACATGGAAACACTCAACATGATAAATTTAGATGAATGCTTACTGAATGAAGAATTCCCTTGGTTGTGACATCAAAAGCACCAGCAGTTCCATTAGTAGCATTAATCCAGTCGACAATTCTCTGTCTATGGGCATCTTGGTTGTGGTCCATTTCACCATATGTGTAACAGAGGGAATCCCAATACTCACCCACAGCAAAGTAAGGTTCGCTTGCATCCAGGTAGTCCTTTACATAACCACCCCAGAATCCTCTGGCAAAATCCAGCCTCCATCCATCATAACCAATTTCTTCTCTACATGTCACAAAAGGCCAGCAAAATATTACACACACAACATATTGCATTTGAAGTATGCATCAAGAGAAACTCACAAGAAGTGAATCTCTCACATTATGTAGAAGCACGCAAAAAAAAAATTCATGACAGGACACGATGTGGTAAGAAATATGTATGAAAGAATTAATTCCTGACTATTAAAGCTATATTTAGCTCAGTTTCCTTACAGTAAAAGTTACCACCAATCCAATGGTCAGGAAATTCAACATACAAAGAAAAAAAAAATTCTAAAGTTTGAGTATAAGTCTCCACAAGAAAAGCCAAGTACATCGTGATTGAAATATAGCTGAAGCCACAAAGGAGGATGGGTCACACGACAGATTTTACATATCCAGTGCTTCCATCAGCTTTTACACCAATAGAGGCACTATAACCAAAAGTTAACATAACCTTAGCTTAAGCAATTGAACCAGTAAAATATATGAATGTGGCACCTTTAAAGTCCAGTAAAACAATCGAATGGCAAGGCCAAGACAAGAACCCATAAACCCAATCAGAGATTGTTAAAATTTCTGAAAACCTTTTGGAAAACTAGGCAATATAAACAGCATAGAGGTACATAATTCATAAATTTCAGAGCTTTCAGCTTGAATTTGTGACCATGAATCACTATTGCTGTGGCTAGTTTGGCTACAAAATGTAAATTTTCCACCAATACATCCTTTTTCTGAATGGCCATACACATTAACTGGTACAAGAACATGAGAGAATTATTAATGAATACTAACTACAGTGACTTAGATCCAGTTCAGTTATGTATCATCCTATTCCAGCATCTAAAATAATATCACAATCAGGTATGATATTTATAGGTTGAATTCATAGTCAAGGTGCACGATAAATCCAATTAATGATAAATAGTCATTAGTTTTCATTGAACCTTTCCACTCTCCAAAGTTTTCACAGACACTTTTGCCATAGTTTCCAAACCAAGTTAGAAATTCAGTGGGTATGTATCCATCCCTGTGTCCAGGCAAGAACTTCTTACAGGGATAGAGAGGAAGTCACAGGCATGACCACATACAAACAGGAGCTTTTGTAATCCTTTCATGCAGACAAAAATCATTGGATGGAGGAAGGAAATAAAATTCAAGTTTCAACCTCAGCCAGCATAACCAATCTTTGAGATCCTTCCTCACAAACTCTTGTGAATGATCAATGTTGGGAGCAGCATGGAAGTTATCTCCACTACTTTTGTTGCCCCTGCCCTGAATGACAGCAAGGAGGAGTTCATATCTTCCAGATCATCAATAGTACAGAAGCATAGAGCTGAATCAAAAGCTTGCACCACACTAGGCATAAAATAATCAACATTCTTCAGGTCTAAATCAAATAACTGGAGAACATGCATATATACAGGTATGAAGCAATCTGAAAAAGTTTTGGCTAAGCCATATAGGATTTAGTAGATCAGCTAACACCACCCTGGCTGCACTGACAAATTCAGATAGATACATCCTAAGCATGCTAATAATGCAATGTTGTAAGATAATTGCTTTGTGTGCATGGATCTCATAATCAGGTTTCAACAAATACATCTCAACAAACATGAAATATAACTCCAGATGATAAATCATAAACTAAATTTTGTTTATTCTACAAAGTTAAAAACCACTAGCATTGCTAAATGCTACTAATCAATCTCAGAAATGCTTGCAGCAGCACGTACTTACAATGCTAGTGCAACTTTGTCTTGCTCCTGCTCTTAGCCTCTAACTGCCAGGAAAAATCCAAGAAATACCAAATAATGCAATTTCATGTTATAGCTATATTGGCCTGAAACTACACTGGCCTAAAGTTGAACAGCACAAGCTCCTTACACATCATGAGCATCTTTTTTAACAACAATCTATGATTTGCATCTTAAATACCCTGTTACACACTTATGCAATCAAAATGCAATGCACACAAATAATTATAACATTTTCCATGATAGAAAAATGAGCTATAGTCTTGTGCAACATCTGACTTGTATGATAAAACAGGAATTTAACCATGCTACCCATGCACCTCTAAGAATAACCTATATTTCTCAAGGTTTGAAAATCAAAGAAAAAACCAATACCTGAAAATGAGGATCATCTCCAACCACTGCCCTATCATCCCAATCTAAGCGACCACCAAATATATTCCATACACCATTTTGATTTTGATAGTGTGCACAGCGATGGTTCAACACAACATCACCGAGAACTTTAAAACCGACTTTATGGAGGCTCTTTACAAGTTGCTTCAACTCATCAATAGTTCCATATCTGACAAATCAAGAAAATTCACACAATGGTTTGTCTTAACCCTTAGGCCCTTTAAAGAGCATGCAACACATGATCTCTTCAAATACAAGAAAGAACTATTCACTTTCTGTTACTCTGGATGTCCAAGGGGCATTTGCATGCTACCTTTTAGATTAATAAGAGTAAGAATCTCAAGTAAACAACAAAATATAAAAGAGAAGGTCCAAAATCTGATACTTAGCTGCCAATCATTGATAAGCAGACTAAAACAAACATCAAAAAACATACAGTCCCATCTTTTTTCCACAACAAGATTCCCAATTATAATTAAAAAAATTCAACAAAATAAGGGGAAAGACAAAGAAAAAAACATATGAAGAGAAAAAAAGTGTAAAAGAAGTTGAGACTTCATTTTTGCAAGTTTCAGCCTCTATGACCAAGTCCAAGCACCAAATAAATTTAGACAATGAAAGATTTGTTACACGAACTGCAAACTTATAGCATGTACCTGGAATTTAAATGATACAAGTCCTTTGGCATGTATCCTTCAGGTGACACAGACTCTGTTGGTGGTGGTAGCCAAATCACAGTAAAGCCAAGTGAAGATAGTTCAGAAGCTTTTTCTTTGAGTTCCATATACCATCTTCCTGATTTATGAGATTCCCAGTTGAAACCTTGGCACAATATTTCAAACCCTGTGCCTGTTCCAGAGGATATCTTAACAGCAGGTTTCGGAGCCTCAGTTTCCCAAAAAACCTCCTCTGCAAAGGTAGTAATGGAGCTACGGAAGATGCTATAGGCTTCAGCAGCTAGCTTTTCAATTTCTTGAAGAATGCTTTCTTGTGCTTCCTTTGTTTTGGTCTTCTGCCTCTTCTCAGAGTTAAGGCCACTAACCAAGCTCCTTATATCATTGATGATACCATCAGTATATACTTTACTCGAGATTTCTTCACTTACACTATCAGATTGAGCATGTTGACCCACGACACTAGTCGCACCAGAGAGGGGAATGAAGAAGTCATTTCCTTTAAAATCCAACCAAGTATTATCTTCCAGCTTGAGGACAAAGAGAAACCCAACAAGGTCTTCATCTAAAGTGAATGATGCGCTTGATCCATTTCCTGTACCTTTTGGCTGCAAAACAGGATTTTCATGTAAGAACAATAAATAAAAATTTAAATCAAATTAAAGTTTTTCAAAAAAAAAAAAAAACCCTTATTTCAGACATCCAGTAAAAGTATCTAATGAAGAGGATCAAGAGGAGAAAAAATAAAAGACAAAAACCCTAAAACATTGTCACAGCAAATTGACACTTTAAACTTTCCCTCTTAATAAATAGTATGTTTGCAAACGCGATATCCTATCTCCCTAATTCATAGACAAACTTAACTTCAGTGCACCAACAGATTAATTGCTGTTAACCATAGACCGTAAAATCATTTCAAAATTATCTGAGTACATCAAATGATTAATTACTTTTAGTCAAAGAACTTACTGTTATTTCAACATGCAAGCTACAAAACTACCGGAGAGAAAATGATATGCATTTTAGTTTAGAAAAATAAAATTATACTCTTCATTTCTTTGATAAGTAATCTCTTAAGTTACTATAATCCTTTAGTGATTACAGAAACTGTTCCAGAATAACCTAACTGAAATTTCCACATCTGTGCCACATACAATTAAATTCTTTGTTTAATCAAAAGAAGCACTAAATGAAAAGAAAGCAACTGCATCAAACTAGTTAACAGTATTTGTTGACATCTAAAATAAGAGTGCATAAACTTAATTAGCAAAATATTAACAAGAGTAACAACTTAGTCTATGTCATTTAGGCCCCCACTGGGAAATATATTTATAATTCACACCTGCAATTGAGTGCGTAAAGCCTTGTTCTTGAATACAGTTGTTGCTGGCGGATACGGGGCAGCAGGAATTTCCCATGTTTTCACATCATCTCTGCAAACTCCCCAGTGAACTACAACATCTCTTGGTATATCAGTTTCTAAATACAGAATATCCTTGGATGTCTCCGAACACTTTCTAACAGCAACACTCACTAAGTTACCCATAGGAACTTCTTTTACAATAGACTGTTCCTCATAGAACCCTTCAAGCTGCCTATGCTCTTTCTTAGAGTCTTTGGACTCATTGCTAATGCTTTGAGCATTAGCTTGTGATGTTTCTGATTTAAGTAGCACGTTAGAGAACTGCCCCAGAGCACCTAGGATTCAGGAGAAACCAAAGAAATGTGTCAATATCTCATTCGACAGTAACAGAGAGGATAGGAAAAGCTATGGTGGGAAAACTAGGCCATTGTGTTCCCCCACACTGACCCATCACATCCCTACCCATAAACTAGGCTCAGATGGGATACTCTAATATATCTGCGAGTAGGCCACTTGACTCATCATTCTATTTTGACTTCTAACTGGACCAAAGTGGTTTTAGGGAAAAAACCAGATTTCAACCTTTGAGACACTAACCACAAGTCATGATCGCACAGAGCACACACCATCATAAAAGGTGAGGAAAGAAAGAAATTTTGCAAACACTGACAGCATCTAAAGTAACACAAGGTAGAATCAATATAAAGTGATTTTATTGATGTTACTCCTATACATCTTAGTAACCTAAGAAATAGCCTCTCTGTCGATGCAAATTAATAGTCAGTGCAAAACCACTAAATTTCATGTTGTATAATATATTAGAATAGGAATAACCAGCATGCATTATCACACCAGAAATTGGTATAAACACAAAATTTTATCCTAAATGAACATAAATTAATAACAGAAACTGACTTATGGAATTAAAAGCATAAAGTCAAGCAAAAAACAGAATATAACATTTTCTGCAACCTGGCCATATACCAAAGCCTCTTTTGGCTGCAACCATATTGCCGTCATCCTCGAGATAATCCACAAGAGGCACCTTAAAATCTCTGCCTCTGTGCTGATACCAGGCTCCAGTTTCTGCATCCTGCAACACCATAATCCCACAAATGAGAGTGGGGAGAAAGAAAGATAAAAGATTGACTTATGACTAAATGATTAGCATATCTGATATAAAAGACATTTGCTCAATCACTTGATATTGAAAATACAAACCTTCAGGACAAAATGTATAGCTGCAATTGCACTGCTGGGATTTAAATCAATCTTTACTTCATGAAACATATCTCCTTCAGAGAGTTTCTTCAAGGGAGTCTCAATTGCATAGTCCTGAAAAGATTTCACTTACTCCATATATTTATGCTTAAAATGAAAAGGCAGCCTTCTACTCAGAAACTTGGAAGCCAATACATACTCTAATGGGAATTGAACCAGGAGGTCTCATGTCTTTAGGAGGTTGATCCCATTCACTGCAAAAAATTTGAAAGATAATTCCTTTTTATATTCAGACGGATTCAAACCCAATACCAAAGTAATATTTTTGTGTGCACAAATAATATTCAATTCCAAAATCTAAAAACATATCCAAGGAAATGTCAAAATCAAAGCTAACCTGCCACTGTCATCAACATAAGAAACTCCCCAGTGAAGAATCCACTTTCCTGGAAGACTACATCCTACTGCAAGCTTCCAATTCTGCTGATCTTTTGATTGATCTAACCTGATGTAAATTTTTCCTTCCACCTACCATTCCAAATCAAAGAAATTAATATCCACTCGAAAATAAGAAAACATTTAATCAAACCGAACCTAATCTGCAAATCTCTATTCGAATTTTTAATTCTTTCTTCTTCTTTTTTAAGTTACACTCATACTAAAAAACAGAATAGTCCAAAACAGAGCATTTCCAGAAGTTATTACAGTATATACACGCTGATCAACTAAATTATAAAACTAGCATCGCAATTTTAAATTAACCAACTTTTCCTCCATAAAGTTTCTCAACTTGAATTCAATAAGTTTCCTTTTTCCAGGGAACCAAACAGAAACCAAAAGCAAAATAAAACCTATACACAAGCAACACAAAATACACACCAAGCAACTGCATTCAAGAATAAGTATACACGTATGAGGCTCAAGATTGAAAAACCTTTTCAATTCGCTTGACGGGAAAGGTCTCTTTGTACAAGACATCATCGGAAGAGAAAGCCTCGAAGGTGTCGATAACAGCTGCATCAGTGGAGCTGGCTTCAACGACATGAATCCTCCGACGAGGCTTGAAGCTACAGGAGCAAGCGCCGCGGGAGAAGAGAAGCTTTGGATTTCGATAGCAATTCAACAAGCGAGACGGCTTGAGCAACACCTTGGCCTTGGGACGAAACGATAGCACCGGGTTTTGGAGAGGAGAATCTATGGCAGCGGTCGTCATGGTTCGTCGCCAATGGTAATGGAAAAGACGTAGATTCTCTGTATTTTTATTTTTCTTTATTTGCAGAAACTCGAAAAACAGAAAGTATAGGAGGCGATGATGGATTCTGGATTTTTTTTTTTAATATCTTTTCCTTTAAATAAGAATCGGTAATTTGGTTTCGCCTTTACGAAAAATATCATTGAGATCCCCACGAGTTTCGGATTTTGATAATAATTCAATCGCCGAGTTTTATCCGATTTTTATCCACTTCAATAATTACACCGGCTTTACGCAGTAGGAAAAAGACTTCTAACAATAGTAAAAAGGTAGAGCAATTTTTTCCTTTTTGAAATAAAAAAAATATCCGAAAATATTTCTTCATTATTATTAATATTAAAATCAATTTCTTAAAAAAATTAATATTTTTTATTTTCACTAAAAAGGATTTACACTCACAATTTGTTTTTTTTCTTTTGCCAAAACTAAATTATAAAAAGAAACATCACTTTTTGCTTTTTTTCCATCAATAATGCTTTACACTTTTATTCCCCAAAAGGACAGAGAATAAAGAAGGAATAACAATTGAGATTCTTAGTCGAAATATTTATATATAGTGATGTATTATTTAAGTAAATATTCACGTATTCATGTATAAATTATTTATATATATATATTTCAATGCTTACGATGTGACATTTCCATTAAAATAATAAATAATTCAACAAATTAACTCTGACCATAAGACAATATTCGGAAATCTGCATGCTCCCATTTCATCTTGACGTTTAGCGAAAGAGTCAACGATCAATAAACTAAAAAAATTAAAATCTCGAGATTAAAACTTTTGAAATTATAAACATATTGAAATTCATTTGAGACCAAGTAATTAAATAAATTAAAAATATATATTTACTTGATTAAGATGTTATTTCCAAAATCTTATCATGGAGTATGGGAAAATCAGTTCTTGCGTGTCTATCTTTGTGCCGACATGTTTCTCTATAGATCCGTAGACGGCAAGGAAGTTTTATTTTCCTTTTTAAGAAATAAATAAATATTTAATTGAATTAGTTAATTTAACACTCGCATGTAAAAGTAATAATTATAAAAAAAAGAAAGGATAATTATAGATAATCAAACTTATCCTATATAAGAAAAAAGGATAATACTGCTATATGTAACTTATCCAAATATCCGATATGAAGAGAAGTTTTGAAAATAAGACATATCTAAGGAAAAAAGTCATAAAAAGTAGCTCTTATATTGTACTTATCTATGACTCTAGATTTATGAATATTATTAATTTTTAAATATTTTCTTGTCAGTTTTATTAACTTTAATGTCATTTTACTTTCAGATGATCATTTTGAATAAATTATTTTTTAATGTATAATTATTAAAATTTAATTTGATAAATAAATATATTTGAATCAAAATTGAAAATTTTAATTAAAAAAATTAAAATAAAATAATATATTGTAGAACGGAAGAAGTAGTTGTTAAGCCCGATTTTCTAACCCGACCCAAGATTTCGTTTAGCGTAAAATTTATTGGGCTAGTCTAAACCTATCAAATAAAGGGTAGATTGTGGGCTTGGACCACACAGCATTGACACTGTGGGCTTCTCTTCTAAAAGCAGATTGTCATTTGACCCAATTTTCAAACTTCTAAAAATAAATAAGCCTTGTCAAAGGCCCAAACCCATTTTATGAAGCCGTCGATGAATCTTACTTATGCCATTATAATTTCAAATTTTCTCATATAATATTTTTTTCAATAATAAATTTCATTACATTCTTATAGTATATTATATATATTTTTTCAAATTAACTCTCGCTCGATAAGTTTCATTACATCTTTATAGTTTCGATTTTTCTTATATAATATGTCATGCTTTTTTAATTAACTCTCATTCAATAATTTCTTTTTTTTCAAACAAATATTATATTGTTAAATTTTTTAAAAATAAAACTATCAAAAGACTTCAAAGTGTTACAAACAAATTAAATTTTTAATTGAAAATATTTTATAATTTTGTTAAACGGAATTAAAAAATATTATTTATTATAAAAATAGAACTTATTTATTAATTAAAAAATATAAGATATTATATGAAAAAAATTAAAAATATGAGAAATATAAAACCGAATATTATCAAACTCCATTCTAAAACGGGAGGTACGGAACCGAAAACGAGATTAAGCGAATATGCGCAATCCTCGATTCTCGAGGAGGCAACAGCCCGGGGGTTGATATCAACGGCCAAGAACAGCGAATGTTTTTCTCAACGCAAGATCAACGGTCCAAAATCACTCCTCGGTGTAAACAAGAAATATTTATTAATTAGGGTTTTATTGATTTATTCATTTTCTTCCCTGTCTTTCGCAAAAACAGCCAAAAGTCAGTAACCCGAACCAGCCCTCGTTTCTCTCATTTTCCTCTCCATTTTCTTGGGAAAAAAACAGAAAGCATGGGGAAGGGTCCTGGTCTCTACTCCGAGATCGGCAAAAAGGCTAGAGGTGAAAAATTTTATCGTTTCCTACTTTAGTTTCATTTCTTTTTTTCATTTTAACTGCTTTTAATTGATTTTTGTCTTTTTTTTTTTTAAATTCAGATCTTCTTTACAAGGATTACCAGGGTGACCACAAGTTCACTGTCACTACTTACACTTCCAATGGAGTCGTGAGTTTTTCTTCTTAATTTTTTCAGCTGATTTCATAAAACTTAAGCTGTTCATTTTCGATTTTTTTAATTTGATTTTTGACTTTAATTAACTCTTCTAAGATTAATACATATATATATTTATATATGCGTTGTTATATGAGCCTGATTTCGTATTTGTTATTTTATTTCAGTCATTAATGATTGTGGTGATTGAGTCAAAATTATTATGTATAATGTGGATGGAAGCATGTTATTATGTTTAAGATTTTAATGTTTTTGCTTAATTATAAAATTTCATATGATTTCTCTAGATTTTTATGTTAATTTGATATGTTTGCATGAAAAATTTAATTGCCTGATTTAATGATTGATCTAGAGAGCTGGTGTTTTTGGCTCATTGTTTCCTTTTTTATATGCTAATTTCTTATCTAGTTGATATTTTGATTCTTTAATTCGGTATACGTGTCAGGCAATCACATCAACTGGGATTAAGAAAGGTGAATTGCTTTTGGCTGATGTAAGCACTCAGCTGAAGAACAAGAACATCACAACTGATGTGAAAGTCGACACTAGTTCAAAAGTGAGTTATTCAATGTTCTTACAATTCAATAAGTGCTTGTATCTCTAAGGCCATAATCATATAGTTTCTGCACGCATGCATGCATGCGTATTTCATTCTCATGAATACAAATGCAGTTGATGTTATTTTCCTGTATTGTTGTGCAAAGTGGTATCGCCCCTTAAAAATTGTGGCAACAAGCATTCTTTGGTTTTATACTTTTTGATGCAGTCAATTTGGTTTAGGCTTAGGTATGATCTCATTGTGATGTTTTGAATTTTTTAATTTTTGTAGCTTTTCACCACTGTCACTGTTGATGAGCCGGCACCTGGGCTGAAGACTATCTTTAGCTTTGTTGTGCCTGATCAAAGGTCCGGAAAGGTAATAGAGACCCTCACTCCTCTTATTAAAATTTATGTTGCTAATACCATTTTAACGTGCTGGTTTAACTAATGAGTTGTGGCTATCTTAGCCTTTCCTTTCTGTACACTTATTGACTTCACATGGGCATGACTAGGTCTCTATTGTACTTAACAGGTGGAACTGCAATACCTGCATGAATATGCTGGAATTAGCACTAGCATTGGATTGACTGCAAATCCTCTTGTTAACTTCTCTGGTGTGGTGGGAAACAATTGTGTCTCTGTTGGAACTGATGTTTCATTTGACACTGCCAGTGGGAACTTCACCAAATTGAATGCTGGATTGAATTTCACCCATTCTGACCTCATTGCTTCCGTGACTGTGTAAGTTGTCCTTTCTCCAGAGTTGTGGCTAAGTTTTTAGGTCTGCATATCTAGTTTTTCTCATACATGGAATTGTTCCCTTAAGAAGCCAATTGTTTTATATGATCCTGATCATTACTTAGGCTGAGTCGTTTTTGCTACTTGTGCATGTAATTCATTATTCTCTCTGGTTTTGATGTTGTTATTTTTGTGAATAACTACAGCAATGATAAATGTGACAATCTTACGGCTTCCTACTACCACATTGTTAGCCCATTGACTAACACAGCAGTTGGTGCGGAGCTTACCCATAGCTTTTCAAGCAATGAGAATACCCTCACATTTGGTACGCAGCACTGCCTTGACCCATTGACCACAGTGAAGGCTCGGGTGAACAACTTTGGCCGAGCAAGTGCTTTGATCCAGCATGAGTGGCGCCCAAAATCTCTCTTAACTATCTCTGGGGAGGTGGACACCAGAGCAATTGAAAAGAGTGCTAAGGTTGGGATGGCCTTGGTACTCAAGCCATAGGCAAAACTATTACCATTGTGTGAATGAAGGCAGGCCTTGATTTTGATTGGTGGAGACTGGAAAGAAATAATGTAGTCTTTACGGATTTGATGGTCATGGATTGTAAAAAATAATTGCGATTCACGAACTGAAATCAGCAATTTGTTGAACAAGTTTCATGTTGTCTATTCATCTGTGAAATCAAGTGTTGCTTACATGCTATTAGTTCACTTGCTTTACTTAATTTCAGTCACTAATATTGCAGGCAGGTTATCATCGGTCATTACTTGCTGGATTTTCAGATGAATTGCTGTTTGAGGTAATTCAGCCCAGAGTGTTCGATTTAAGATGATTTCTTTCAACTGGATTCCGGTATTTGGTAGTGACTAGTAACCGTGTTGGTTATTTTTCGCATATATCATAAACAGAATCATCCAATCCGAATAGGGTTTAGGGTGTATATTTGACGATAATGAATCGAATATTACTATCTCGTAAATAAATCAACGCTGAATGATAAACAAATAGAAATTATTCATGGACAGTGTATCAAATATAATTCGTGAATATAATACACAAGTGGTAGCAACAGATGAAAAGCCATTAAATCTTTTATCCACAACCAAAAACTGTCATATCTTTAGGTACAATAACAAAGCTCAACACCCAATTTATTAACACGCATGTACTACTACTATACTGTTTTTGTACATATTGAGAAAGTCCAAAGATTTAGAAAGCAAACTTGAATCATAAATCTCAATCATATTAAGGAGGGGTAACGATGCTATGCAAGCCTTGAGGCTACTCAATGGTTCTGCCTTGGAGAAGGCCATCCCTGATTTGACTAGCAATGTCTCTTACAGCACCTGGTCCATGTGGGATGAAAACAGAGTTGGATTTTGACGATGCACCGATCTCCTTCATTGTGTCGAAGTATTGGGTCACAAGAACCATGTCCATCACATCCTTAGATGTTGTCCCAGGTACATTCACAGAGAAGGCCAGCACACTGTCCCTAAGTCCATCTACAATAGCCTGACGCTGCCGAGCTATACCAAGTCCAGCCAGATACTTTGACTCGGCATCTCCTTCAGCTCGCTTGATTTGCAGTATCTTCTCTGCTTCAGCCTTCTCATTGGCAGCAACCCTCAATCTAGCAGCTATTCGTGCCAAGTAAACATATATCAGGATAGACAATATTCATGGTTAAGCAAGCTATACTATCCTAACATAATTTCTTCATCTGATGCACAGGTAGCTCTTCTGAATATTCCAAGCCTAGCAAGTATACGAACATTGACTAACAAGGTAAAGTTTCGATAAATTAAGGGCAAGGAAGCCAAATAAAACAGCAAAATAAATACAAGTATTCATAAAGTTCCGCAAAATATACCTGCATTTATCTCATTCATTGCCCTCTTCACATGCTCATCTGGTTCAATATCCACAATAAGGGTCTGAACTATCTCGAACCCATAATGTGACATGGCCTAAAGATCCACAATAACAGGTCTGTTTTAGTCTGAACAACTTTGGTTTGTCCTAAAACAACATAGTAGACAGAGCGATACCTTTTCAAGTTCTTCTTCCACAGCTTTGGCAATATCATTCTTCTGTTCAAAAACTGAATCCAGATCCAACTTCGGAACACTTGCCCTAATAACTAAATAAAAAATATATTCCCTTAGTTCATCCTCAGAACTATGATCTAAAAACATAATGACTTGAATTTTGGCCAGTTAAAGCATGAGTAGACTTGATTAATATAAACACAGATTGCATAGGGTTCAAAGCACAGAATAATTCTTCAAAACATTCAAAATCTTTGAGAGCAAAAAGCTGAGAAAACTTTAGAGAGAGAGAATTCAAATGATTCACGTCCTCTCCAAGGCAAGAAATGGAATGAGGTTCCAATGATTCCTGAGACAGTTCAAGGGAAAAATCATATGAACGGTTCCAAAAAATGAGGAAATCCTTTTTGAGGCGTGTAGCAATAATTGTTCCAATTTAAAATAAGCACAGATCAGATATTAGACATAGAAGAAGATGGAGCAGAGCAGCCGTGATTCACATTCCTACACAAAGTAAGATAAAGTTAGAACATACATACCATCAAAGACATATGATTGGATCTGGGCTCTGGTATTGCTGAGCTTATAGAAAGCATCTTGAGCCTTGTCTGCTAAGGCTCGGTACTGAATTGAAGCAACCACATTCACAAACACATTATCCTGAAGACATTATAAAACATCAAAGTCAGTGGGAATGATAGATGGAGGTCCACACTGTCGACAGATCAGCGAATGCTTTTCACTTAAAAAGAGCACATAACCAACTATGCATCAACTCCATCCAACACTGTTTCTCAAAGCTTTTTTACAATAAAATCTCTCAAATCAATTTGTAATAACTGCTTCTCTTTCAGCCCCTCAGAAAATAAATAAAAATACAAATTAGAAGGAAAAAAACAGTTGGAAAAAGAACCTATCGCTCAGAAATTTTGAGGAGAATAATTAAGTGCTCTAACTGCCTTATCAAACTCATTATTACCTTTCTCTTTATCTTTTCCAAAGAATAAAATTTAAACTTCCATTATCAATAACTCGTTCCGTTTATCTTATGAGAAGCATTATATCCAATCAAACCATATTATGAATTCTAAAACAATAACAGCTATTTTGGATTGAAAATTCAAAATAATGCACCAGTCATGTGGATATCAATTATGCAACAAACCTTGGTTTTTGTTTCGCATCGAACATCCAGTTGCTGCACACGCAAGGAGAGAATACCAGCGGCCTGTTTACCGAAACACCAAGGCAAACAATGACAACCAGGGTCAAGCACTTCATCAAACTTCCCAAAGGTTTCTGTAATAGCTACAGTTGACTGCTCCACTTGAATACACCCAAGAACTTGCCCCATTTTTCTGATGAAAATAAATTATTCCAACATCAATAAGCATACACAGACTCCAATCAAAACATTAAATTCACATAAAAAGAAAACCACACACACAACAAATCAATCTTTCTTTCACACACATTTTGCGTCTGGTTTGTAGAAAACCAAACAAACTGTTCCGACAATTCCTTTAAATACTCAACCAAGACACAAGAAACTCATACTAATATATCACATCTAACGTAATAAACAAATAAGTAAGACCCATGTCAAGAATCAAGACAGTTGTTACCGGTTATAGTCATGGTTTTTAGATACCAACAAGCATGAATACATCTACAAACGTTAAATCGAAAAGATAAGAACAAAAGAAAGAAACTTTCGTTGAATCTTTCAACCTTGATCGTGACTGGTTCTCTAATATATGCTCAACAACGAAGCAAATACGATTCAAGCCTTCTTATTATATAATAATTAAGGATGCAGATAAACGACCCACCAAATAAAACCACAACAAATCCTCTTCAAAAGATGGAAATAGTCAGCAAACGTTGTGTTTCATAGAACTAAGAGAACTTTATTGGTTTATACAGCTCAGGCCAGAGAAGTAAGAGCTACTACCATTAACAAATAAAAAAGAAATAAACAAAATACTGTAATTAAAATACTGTATTATTGTATCCAGGTAAGACAAAAACAAATCTTCATTGAAATAAGAAAATCAAGGTTCGTTTACAGTTGATTCAAAAATCAATGGCGCAAAACGTGAAAACCGAGTTAACTCATAAAGAAACTCGAAGCTTTCCAAGAAAATTACAGGTCAAAATAATGAGAAAAAAAAAACCCCAAGTTTTGTCCTTCGGTGTTTTCATGATTTCAAAGAACCAAAGACAAAAACAACAGTCAGTGAGCAAAACCGCGAAGGGAAATCAAAAACGAAAAAAGAAAGCAAAAAAAAAATGGAAAATCGAATCTATCATTACGAGAATTGCATTACTCCAAGAAGAAAAAGAAGAAGATCTTGGCTTACCTTAACAAGAAGGAATTCAAGATTCAGAGAAAGAGGCAAATAAATCGTGAAAACACAGTTCGCTCTTCGCTCGCGAGTCGCGAAATCTGATACTCGTTGATGATTATTTAATAGTTTTGAAATAGAAACTGAAGCAATTTCGGGGAAACACGACGACGTATGAGAACGAGCGTCGACTTGGGAAAGGGATGTAGTGGGAAGAGACAAGTCTTTCTATTCCTTAATCGTTTTGTCTGTTTCAGCGCTGAGAAGATATTTTGCGCCGTCGCTTTATAAACCCCGCGGGAAATGAAGTCGTTACTAAATCCCATAACTAGGATCTAATTTCTCAATTATTTTATTTTATATAAAATAATTTATTTTAGTAACTGTCGTGAATTCATCATTATTGGCGTGGAATAAATAAGATTTTTTTTAAGTATAAATCCATTGTTACGTGAATATGTTATATGTCTCCTAAACAAAAAGAGACGTTCTTATTAGATTTGATGATTATTATTTTTTTATTAAGCGTTTAAAAGTTATTTGTGAATATAAATTTAAAAATAAGAATTTTTATTATGATAAAAAAATAAAGCTTTTTTATATAAATTTAATCTAATTTTGATCTAAATCAAAGCATACTGATCCGATGATCACGTAATGTATGATGAAAAATAGAAAGAAAAAATTTTCTTTTACGTTAATTAGCCCGTGATCACGCCTAATGAATAATATCACTTAACGTTAAGTTTGAAATGGAGGAATGGAGTGGCTCACACCAAATTTGCTTTGGGTTCATAATTTGACATTGCCATACTGTTATGGACGTCGTTCTCGTAAAGAGAGGGCCCATCCAATATGGACCATTTGGGTGGGCCAAGTGATTCCATGGCCATTTAGTTAACATCTAATTGGTCCAATATCTTCGAAATTTATTGAATGCAATTAATTCAAAATTAACCCTAAATTTTATAATATTTTAAAAAATATTACAAGATTATAAAAAAAATAAAATCGAAATATGATTATCATGTGATGTGAATCGATCCAATATCGTCAAGGATCATTGAAACAATTAATTTAAAATTAATTTTAAATTTCGTAATATTTTGAAAAGATTATAAGATTATGAAAAGAAGAATAAAAACAGAATATAATTGTTGTATGATTGTTCATTCAAAATAAATTTTACATGATGTATTACAAACAATTTTTTTTTCAAAAAAAAATTAAACAATAATTTAATATTTTTTATAATTTTTATCTTTACATATTTATGGTCATCATTAAATTTAGTGTCGAGAGTACATAGTTATATATAAATATTTATGATTAAGACAGTATGCCTGCTCTTAACCTAGTATCGAGAGTACCTGATTGTCCCCACAAATCAAGGTCAAAATGGTTATCTGGAATTTGAGGACATGTCCACGTTCGATCTCTATCCGGACAAGCCGCATCCGATCTTATAATAATGAATGCCGGCTTGGAATGGGCTCATTGCCAAAATTGGACGCAATCCGAACTAGCCACTCTCATCCTGCCACGCAAGCAGACTTCCCAACTAGCACGTTATTCCCTTCTTAAGTAATTAACTCTGCGTTATCACGTACTTTACCACAGTAATTCCGTGCAATATTACCCCTGTAACTGTTTTTTTCTTTTTATTTTTAAAAATATTGCTTAGCTATAATGACGTCATAAATTGGAAAAAAAGGTAAGTGGTAAGACTATAAATTAATAATTATAACCAAAATGGAATTCTAGGAATTTCAGGAAAAAAAAAAAGGCGAAAAGTACTCTCTGATCAGTACCCGGTCGGTAAAGCTGATACTTTTACAGTCGAGGAATCTCATGAGACTAGTATCAACGATGTTTTCCTCGTGTCTTTGTTCGTCGGCGATTACTAAAACCGCCTCTCCGGTACCGTCTCTGGCCGCCTCCTCCTTTCAACCGCTACGCCGTGCTTTCGTTTCCTTCAGCCACCTTTCATTTCCCCGGAACTCAGTTTCGTCCGGGAATCTAAAGTTTTGCACCGTTTGCGCCTCTAAATCAGATGTTCAATCTCACTCTTTTCGTCACGAGGTGATCCTCCTCTTGTTCTTAGTGAAAAAGAATGATATTCTTTCGTGAAATAATGTTTCATTGTGGAACTGTTTCAGCCTACAGTTCTTGTTTTTCTTGCTCTTGTTTTCTTGTATACGTGCCTGCTAGATGACTGAACACGTAAAGTATTAACAAAAACTTCACCGCTTTACGTATTTTAAATTAATAATTTTAAGTTCTGTTTTCATATGATATATAGTTCATTTTTTTTTTTAATAAAATGCTCAAATTTAAGATTTTTATCTAAATTTTATTGCTTTCTCAGTGTTTGAGTTAAGCTTAAGTGATGGATTATATGATTAATTTAATATCTAAATTATTTAAATTCTACATTATAAAGTAATTAGTGAATGATAAGTGATCAATTGTAGTAGTAAAAGAACACAAAATTATGGAGATTTTTGTGTGATTTTATTTGATAAAATTTAAGTAATGTATAGATATATTCAATATTTTTGTGTCAAAATGGTTTTTTTTTTTAATTTATATTGTTAGAAGTGCATGATAATTTTGAAATTTAAAGCCGAAAAGATAAATCTTTTTTGATCGATATAACTAGAAAAAAATTTGGTATTATGCATTGTATGTGTGACTAAAGCAGTTAAAATTATTACAAAAACAAGGGAGTTTTTTTACTTTATACTTTTTAGAGAGATCCAGCAGGGTAATTTAATAAGCAGGTGTTGGTTCACATTTTAGTTTACTATATTGGCGTCCAGCATGATAGATTCTGCCTTATAAGTAGGAGAAAACAGAGCTAAGATAAAACTGAACTTCTTAAAACCAAGGATTTTAAGACTCATCCCTCCCTAGGAAAAAAAAGAAGGGGAAAAAGATGTTGCAGAGTTCTTTAACTTGGTTCCAGAAGCTGGCAAAGCCAATCTCTGGCCTTCTCAATGTGAATATCTTCAAGTTTTGTACTTTACTTTTGTCCAATATTTGTATCTCAACCATTTACTTTTTATATGTTATCTTTGTTGCAGGGAGGTGAATCATTTTTCAGAGATGTCTTGACAAGTATGGAAACAGTTTATTTAAATAGAAACCCCACTGCAAAAGCCATCTTGGAACTTGTCCGTTCTGTTGATGATGAACAAATCTGCTATGATCATCTGGCTTTCAGGACTTTTGGGGTAAGCTGCCTTTGCTTTCAAATTGTTTGAGAATCAGTTGTTCTTAATTAATTATATTGAGCTCTGAATTCTATCTCATTTGATAATTTAGGTAAATGGTTATGGGATTAAATCCATCGCAAGTTTTTTTCTGGACTATGGGTATACACAACAGGAGGAACTAAGATTGCCTGCTAAAAAATTGAAAGCCTTGTGGTTTTCTCCTCCCCGTAGTTCCTCCCAAAATGGTGGCAGTGGTGTTAATGGGCCCTGGCCAAGAGTATTCATTTCAGAGCTTCTCGTGGATCAAATGAGCCCCAAAACTCAGGTATGTCTGTACTGGTGCAGTTTTAGTCAACGTTATCTTTTAGCCATGGTTGGTGAACCACATGCTCTTGTAATGTGGAAGCCCACATCGAACTGGCACAGGTTTTAATAATATTTATAACGACCCAAGTTTAAGCACTGACTCTATAACTTTTCGGATCTAAACCACGTGACTTTTAAAAGCTCAAGCTTAAATTACTAGTAGTAATGAACTTGAATTGTTATATAAGTCTTAACAATCACATTTACATTAGATGTGGACGTGGGAAATTACAGTTGGTTCTTAAAATTTATTTAAGTGAAACTAGTTAAAAAATGTGAATTGTGGCTTTCAGGTGTCCAAATGTTTGTAAGACCTGTAGAATTCATGAATTTTCTTGCCTAGAGTTGGATTAAACTGATAATAGTTTTAGCAGATTTTTTTTTTATATTCTACGATTTCATTTCAGCTGTTTTACAGATAATGTATAAGGTCGATAATTAATGTGGGAAAGCCCTAATATAAAAAATGATGCCTTTCTTTTTCTCTAATATGGAAAGATCCCTCAGTTATTTGTACAGAAATCTAGCTAAAGATGCTATAATGGGGAGACACCATAATTTGTATCTGACATCATCTTTGCATCTTGTTTCTGTTTTATATTCTCATCTGCTCATTTTAGTGACAATGATATTTCAGGAAATAATCAGAAAATACACTGGAAAAGCTGGTAGCGGGAATAAACATGCAGCTCTTGCAAGTTCTCTGGGATCTTTAACATGGGAGAAGCCCTTGTATTCTGAATTTCAACAACTGGCAGGGTATTTATTTGATTGTCTTTCTTTATCTGAGCAAACACATTTTCTCTAGGAAGATAGAACACTTAACAATATAATTTGAGCTGACTTTACCTTTTGGCATCTTAGTGCTATACGAACTAAAGTGGTTGACTTTGATTATGGACGAGCCTCCATTTACAAATGTTTACTTACATTTATCTAATGCTCAGGGAAAGTGAATATGCTGCTTGGACCCTTGTCAATGGCTATGCACTCAATCATGTCACTATCTCCACTCATCGGCTGAAATCTAACTTGAGGAATATCAAAAGCCTCAACCACTTCATCGAACAGAATGGGTTCAAGTTGAATTCTGAAGGAGGAGTTCTAAAAGGTTTGCAACTTTTTGAAACACTTCACGCTGTTTTATATTAGTCATACATGGACATTGCTAATAGTTATATCAAGCAGACTCCCCTCTTAACGTCAAATGTTATAGAAATGGAATAGGAAGGGTATGAGATGAATGGAATACACATAATACTCATAAAAGCAGATCTTTCAACGTATGAAATGGTAGCTTTTGGCTGCTCTAATTTTAATTTTAGAGAATGAAAAGTTCCTTTGGCATTCTGGCACGACGAAGAGAGTTTAATGGATTAAGCTGTAAAAATGCTATGTATCTTTGTGAGTGTGTGTGTTTTCTGTAATCATGCTTGAGTTAAGGGTCTTCATAACCTGGGAAATACTTGGTGCCAACCAGATAATAAGAAATAATTAAAGCTTTTTGAGGAGCTCTCAAGCTTTTCATAGTCACTCTGGATTTCTCCAGCGATTAAGAGGCTAAGATTAGATGCTTCTCTGTACTTCATTTTTGACCTTAAAACGCAACAATAAAATATGCATATGGTGTTTTGCATAAATGTCATGTGAATAGCTCCAACTTTAGGGGTTAAATGTATTCTTTTCTGAATGCTTCCTTGTAATCATCAAAGAAAAAGAAATCTTGAATGAACATTCACTTGGCACAGTTGGATTATTATTCTGTTATACAAGTAAACTATTGAAGCTTTGTGCAAGATTAGGAATTGTTCAGAACATTTCATATTGCAATAGCTATTTAGCTTATTTAGGGGTTGCCTTTTTCCTTCCTCCAACCCCTTTTGCTGTTCTAGTAACAGCTTTTGTGTTTATACTCATTTTTCTGTTAGTTAAATATGGTGCTTTTGACCATGTTGAATATTGTCAATAATCAATTATTGCTCATGTTATTTGTTGGAAAATGAGTTGACGATTTAATGGCGTTATTTCCTCCATTTCAGTGAGTCCTGATGGTCTTCTGATGCAAAGTTCAACAGTGGCAGATTCAATCCCTTTCTGTTTTTCTGACGGTGTCAATGAGTCTGTTCCCTGTTCATACATCGAGTTTGCAGAACGCCTTGTGCTGCCTCAATATAAAAACTTGCCTGAGAATGAGGTATTAACAACCTTGTGGTTGTTGATAGAGATATTAATTTCAATAAGATACTTAAGTGATTGTACAAAAACTCTACTATTTACACAGATCCATTGTGGATATTAGCTCACAGTGTTAGCTTCGAATGGTTTTAATGTCATTGCTTCACTGTAGACACAATCTTCTGATTATCGGTTAATCTGCCAAAAATATGTACTTTTATAAACGCTTCACAGGTGCTGACTACTTGTATTACGAACTTAATTGCACAGGTTCAAGAGTTCCACAGGCGAGATGGATTTGAGGTTGGAAATGCTGACAAGATCTTTGAGAGCACCTCCAAAGAGCAGCTTACAAGGAGAGCTTGATGGGGTGCATACCAACATCTTTATCAGGATCATGGCTGGAACTCTGGGTAAATCTAGCCAGAGGTCCGTGATAAGTTAGTCTTCTTATCACAGATCTAAATGTAAATCAACTAGTGTCGTAGTTGTCCAAAGTGCCAAAAATAATTGCCTGTAGTATAATGAAAGGAGTTAAAGAGCCCATTTGAGTTTAAACCGTGGCTATATCACAAACCATGATTCTACATTCAATCACTAATCATATGTTATAGACTTGTTCTAAATGCCTTCAAGGAATTCTTCAAAATGATTGATTGACTAGTTGCCAATGATCTAACAACTCATTGCCAAACAGTGTTTGATCAGGATAAAAGGCTACTCATCGAGTGAGACAATGTTTGCTACAGGCAACTCTTACAGCCAAGCGGATGCTACCAAGAAACAAGCACTTTGTGTACATCAAGGAAGAAAGAACAGAAAGGAGAGAGAGCAAATCTTTAATATTTCCAAATAGATTAAAGCAACAGATGGTTAACATCGCATTGTGCTCTACAAGCTTTCACCTGCCCTGACTATCCTGCTGGGGAGGCTATCATCCTAAACACAACATGAGGCAAACATGTTTTCACTGTTGCTTTTTCCATTGTCTGGGAACAAATGCTTTGACAGACTACATCTATACCGAGAAGAAAGAAGGGGAAAAGGAAGTAAAATGATAAGAAGAGGTCGAGGGAAAAAAGGATAATTAACTACCCAACATTATGGTTTACCATTGGGTTTCGGTGACTGATAGGGATACTGATGGTGATACGGAGAAGCATGGGAACCATTTGGAATGGAAAGGCTCCTCTGCCCATTTCTTGAAAGCAATCCGGCTTGAGTTCGGATACCATTTCTAGCATTCGGACTGGACCCTATGCGTTCAGCTTGCATTGTCTGGAAATAATATGACGAGCTTGCCATGTCCTTGAGATTCGGTAGAGGCTTCAAGGCTTCCACCACTTCGCTCATTAAAGGTCTGGCTTTTGGATCGCGGCTAAGACAGTGAGCAGCCAGCTGTGCAGCTTTCTGAGCACCTTTAATTGAGAAGTGACCTTCAAGCCTAGGATCTATCAACCTATAGAATCTTCTTCTCTCTCCTAGATGAGGCCGAGCCCATTCCACAAGATTGTGTTCTCCGTTAGGTCGGTTTTTGTCCATGGATCTTCTACCAGTCAACATTTCGAGTAGAACCACACCAAAACTGTAGACATCACTTCTTGATGTAAGATGTCCTGAGACAGAATTTTGTTCATCTGATTAGACTCAATGAAGAGGAAATAGGACAACAAAGCATTGCTTTTCTTAGGGAAAAGCAGGAATGTTATTGAAACAAGGAAATACATACAGAAAATTGCAGGCAATCAAAGTTAAAAGCTAACTTGCACATCTTTTTACTTTCAAGGATAAGGTTGAGGGAATAAAAAATGGGGAAGGGGGATGTAAGGCGGCAAACTTAAAGAAGCATCTCCTTTTAATTAAAGCTTACCAGTCATTACGTATTCTGGGGCTGCATATCCGTATGTCCCCATCACACGGGTTGATACGTGGGTTTTGTCTCCCTCCGGACCATCTTTGGCAAGTCCAAAATCAGAAAGCTTTGCGTTATAGTCCTGCAATGGCAAATTACTATAATGAGTAATCCATACCAAAGAAAAAATTCTTTTTTTTTTTTGTTTAAACAGAAAATTTTTATTGAGGTTAGAGTTTTCACCACATACCGCATCTAGTAGGATATTAGAGGTTTTGAAATCCCGATATATTACCGGCCTTTCTGCCTCTTCGTGAAGAAAGGCAAGACCCTTTGCAGCACCTAATGCAATTTTCATCCTAATGGACCACGGAAGAGGCAAGGACCCTGCTTAAATCATAATTTGCAATAAACAACAGAGAGTTACAATGTTATCTACGAACATAAAACACCCAACTAGAGAATATTGCTATAATAAATATGTAAGCTACCATGGTTGAGCAGTAATACAACTGAATATCTAAGAGGTCAGCATTTTCTGAAGTAGATTGGGGATCCATTATTTCTGAAACTTCAATCTAAAAAGCAGCCATACGTGAAAGAGATGAAATTTGTTCACTCAATTTTCACAAGAAATTATATATAGCAAGTGATTGAAATCCACCTATTTATAGGTTGTGAATGAACATTCATGATGTCCTAAAAAAATGAACATTTTAAAGTAAAATATCATTGATCAAAAAATTGGTCTTAAAGATGAAAAAACAACTACGTACTTCTGAAAAGGTGGTTTTCCAAGCTTCCACGAGGCATAAACTCATACACTAGCAATCTCTGATCATCTTCAATGCAATAGCCAATAAGTTTAACCAAGTTAGGATGGACAAGATCACCAAGAAAATTAACTTCGGCCTGCCACATTGATGATCCAAGAATCAACAAAAGACTAAATGGTTCCAATGAAAACAGGAAGAAAATGAGGCACTGGTATGACATAATCTGTAAAGTGAAAATGCTGAGGAAAGATGCAAACCAGCCATTCTTTATGACCCTGGAGGCCATCATGGTTGAGTGTTTTAACAGCAACAGTAAGCCCAGTGCCTGGTTTTACAGGAGCTGTTCCATTTTCTTCGATCCACCCTTTGAAAACACAACCAAAACCACCTTCACCAAGGAGACTCTCAGGTCTGAAGTTTCTAGTTGCCAACTTTAGATCATTAAATGTGAACTTCCGTAACCGGGATGCAACTTTAAGCTCTTCTTCAAGTTTGGAAGTCGATGCATTACTTTCTGCATTGCTAGTGGTTGTAGACGAGACAACTGGAGCTGTTGGTTGATCTCTACTGGTATCATTTGCAGATTTGCTATCTGTTCATCAATGCATAGATTAACATGTTAGAAGATAAAATTATATTGGTCTCTACAAGGAAAAACATATATTTGTGGAATTTGAGTTGTCACACCTTCTAACATTTTCCATATGAGTTCCAGCATGATTAGAATGCTGATACAGTGATCATATAGTCCATTTTTGAGTATATATATCTTGTAAAACTTCTTTGAGTTTCTCAAATTCATTTAAAATGGAGCAGTAAATACAAACTGCTAAAGAGGATGGTTTCAACCATTACTAAGAACAAATCACAATGCACTGTAAAACTTTTGAGAGAGAAATAGAGACAGGAGACCGTAAAAGTTAAACTATATTCATACAAAAACGATTTAGTGCTGAAACACCCAAACTGAGGCACACCAGCACTGCCAAACCTAAATTCTGCTACCACCATTCAAATACAACTACTTTGACAAATTGCTGCTAAGTTTGGCAGGTAAACCGTCTTTCAATAAACCAGCAATAAAAGAATATTCCATTGACACTGCTTCAAACATGCCATTATATCATCCCACAAGTTTTAAGCGGCCTATTGTCACTACCATAGCCCGTAACTGCTCCCAAATAAAAACAATCTACCATTCATTTTAGGCCAGAGAACAAGCCTCTTTCTCATTTAAGAAATTCTGGATTTCTACTAACCTTGCTTAAATGGAAATTATTAAAATGCATAATTGCAAATCTTATCCTTTGATTTCCTAAATTAGTCATCCAGTTATTAATTAATTCTCTAAAAGATTGGTCACAGACTGCAGTTTCCTTCACTTCTTATACTCACTGTGTTTGTTTCTTCATTTAAACATTGATTTGCTGCTATCATCCATGAGAGTTCAGCATTAACATCTAACTCCAACCACCTAAATTCACATTCTATAATTAGTCTGTTAACAAAAGATTTAAATCAAATTCTCCAAGTAGCAACTGATTTCCTTCGCTAGCCTCTAAAACAATAACAGACACCATGTAGAAAGAAATTAATTGCAGCAGACAATCAGCTGTAGTGCTAAGAACGAGAGTTTTCACAATGTTTCCAGACCTAGTCTTTCCACGTAACAAGGCCGAAGATTGTGAAATTTACAAGAAATGACACATTACAAGTTAAAAAGATTCTGACACAAAAGCAAAACAGAAAGCAAGAGAAAATGAAACCGACAGCGAGCTGAGCAACTACATTATTGATTGACACAAGGCATCATGGCAAGTAAATAAATCTTCAGTTTTTTGTCATCCATTCTTCTGTCTTCACATTAACAAACTCATTCCAAATTCCAAGATCATCCATGAGAACAGGACAGTAACTTCCACATTTCACAATATATTTAAGTAGCTTAAGGTTTTGGTTAAAACTCTCATTGGATGCAAAAAATTTAGAAAAAAGAAAAAAAGAATCCCCACTTTCAAAAGAGAAATAGCTAGTTAAAATCTAGTAATTGACCCCAATCATACTAGTGCAAACACACTGCTTGAATAATTACTCCGTAAACTTGATGCAGAATCTTAAAGGCTGCACCAAGCCAAAAGAAAAAGCTAGCATTTGGCTTAGCTTCCCCGTTATCATCTCCGAGCTACTTACAAACTAACAAAAGCACATTCACATCAATAAATGATCATGACAATAAACATATCATTTCCATCCAGCAAAACATGCCAAAGAGAACATGATTCAAAGTAATTCCAGGTAACCAAAAATAAAGAAACAAGTTCTACAACTTAATAGCAAAGCACAAAAAGAAAAGTAACATTTAGCAAGAAAAAAATGAAAAAATTACCATAATGAGTACTGGTCCCACTAACAGAACTATCAACTTTGGATCTTGCAGAAATGCAGCTTCCAATAAACCTCAACTTAACCCAACACCCTGTTTCTTCCACCACAGCTTCATCTTCAAGATCTTCTTTTTCACTCTTTTTCTTCTTCTTCCTTCCCTTTGATTTGCACATATCCCAAGACTTCACCTTTACTTCCTCCAAACCTAATCCCATCTTCTCTCTTCTTCTAGCCCTAACAATTTCTCATACCATCAAAACCCCACAAAAACTAAAAGTACCCAAATTTAGTAATGTTCTAACCCAAAACCCCACTTTATCAGAAAAAGGTAGAGAAAGCTAAAAACAAGAGAAACCCAGTTGAGGAAAGAGCTAGATCAAATTAACCAGACCCAAAAAAAAAAACCCAAATTTAAAACAAAAAAAAAACAAAGTAGGATGTTGATGGAGCTTGGAAAATGCTCAAGAACAAAACAAAGTTTGTTTCTTTTCTTCTTTTCTATTTTGGGTTCTTTATTATTAGAAGATGGAATTAATAAATCTCAGCTGGAGGCAAGAAAATGTACTCACAAGCTGAAATGCTGAGCTGAATGGTTTAAAAGTTTTTAAAGCAAAAAAAAAAAGATAAAAAAAGGGAAAATATTCACCTCTCTCCTTCACTTACTATTATTGATTCTCTTATTTTATTTTTTCTTTTTTAATTCTAAATCGAATCAAAGACTAGAGAAAAAGCAAAATGGGGCTGCCCGGAGGAAAAGGGGCAGGAGGTGCCCGGTGAGAGAGAGATTTTACCCCGTACGGGCTTTGGAAGGATTGTAGGTCGAGAAAGGCGAGGGGAGGGTAGTTCGGGCTGCTGGGAAGCGGTGAAAAAACGTGGGCAGCGCGGGCATAGACAAAAAAATATAAAAAAAGAAGTGGGACCTACTTGGATGGTGACGTGTCCGACTTCGGTGGGCGGACGCCAACGCGCGCGTCGACATTGAAAAATTCATGCCTCGCTCTTCCTTTTTGTTTTTAATAGGTATTTTCACTTTGTTTTTACACATTTAAAAGATTTATAAATAATACTCGTGTTTAAGTGATAATATATAAATATTTTTTAATACTTAAACTTTTACATATTTTTAAGTATAAATACTTTACAATTACGGTGACTCGAACCAGGAGGCCTGCTACAATTGAATACTGAGAAGCAGCCACCAGAATTCACAGCCAAAACCTTGCACATAAGCAGCAAAAACAGTTATAGAGAGCATTTGTTCACACTATCCCTTTGCAATGCCTGTAAAACTGCTCAGCTTCCCCTCTGATAGTTTCTGCAATGGACTTCCAGGATTTCCTGAAACTGTATTAGCTTTCTGACCCAAGAAATGTCTGCAGTTCCTTTCCCTGCAAGTGAAGTAGATAACAGCATTCTTGATGTCAATCTCCAGTCTGCTTCTGTAAACCAGACATGTGCAAAATATTCTGACAAAAGAGTCCTTGCCACTATTGCAATGCAAGCAGAGCTTCTGCTGGTGTCTTTTAGTAGCTGGTAGCCTGTTTAAAGAGAGTCATCCAAGCAATGAGGGAGTGCCTTTGGGATTTTGAGAAGGGAACCAAAGAAGTTTTTGCCAGTCAGACCTTCATTTGTTGCCCCCCTAATAGCCCTGGCAAACAGTCCCGACATGAAATTTAGAATGCCCCTGACAGATAACAGTCCTAGCCAAAGTTCACTCCTGCCTTTCAAGATATAGGCTGAAGTCCAAGCCACCCATAAAGAACCAGACTTGATAAGAATTGGCCAAGTATTCTTCAGAATACATGGTTTGTTCCACTCCTTTAAGTTTTTCAGCCCAAGACCTTCAGATTTGGGATGACAGATGAAATCCCAACTGATACGAGCACCTTAACAGGACTGTCATTACCTTTCGAGAAGAAAGAATAGCATAGTTGAGTAACTTCCTTGATGAACCTCCTAGTAACAAGAGGCACACCCAAATATCTCACTGGCAGCTGACTAATTAGGAAACCAGACAGAAGACTGAATATCTGTAACAGTATGCTGAGGAATCCCTGAAGGGACATCTCACTTTCTGAGCTGTTTATTAAAGACCAGAGACTGATAAAAGTCCTGCAGTGCTTGACACCCACTTTTTGGCATTTTTGGGATGATATTTTGATCACACCTTGTGCAGTTTCTTCATTAAGAAGCTTAGACAGAACATCCATAGCAATGACAAATAAGTAAGCAGGAAGTGGATCTCCTTGTGTTACCCCTAGGGCTCCTTGCAAATATCCAACCAAACCCCCATTGATAGACAATAAGAACATAGGAGTTTGAATCCAAACAGCATTAAGTTCCAATCCAAAGAGTCAAAAGGCTTCTGAAATCAATTTTCAGAGCACATCAAGGTTGACAAAGTTCTTCCTAGTGAACCCCTTGACCAATTCCTGGGCAAGCAAATACATTCCTCAAACCAAGTTTCTCCCTTCAACAAAAGCACTTTGGCTAGGAGTGATGATATGAGGGCAAGCAAGCTTTAAGGAAAATTTCAACACCAATTGTCATTTTTCTTAGTCCATCCGAAAGAAAAAATTGAAGTCACATTCCAACAAGTTTTAACACATTGAAATTGCCATTCACTTTCTAATTTTGGTAGTAACCAGTCCTGTGATTTGACATTACAAGGAACTTCAAGTTCTAGAGCCACCATCCTCAGTCCCAAAATTTTGCTATAAAAAGAAAAAAAAAAGAATTTGAAAGATTATGACGTTTACAATCCTTTCATTGACAAATCTAAAAGTATTCAATTGGCTGTCAATTTTACTTCCTTTTGTTTCTCAAACCAGTAGAAGTAATGGCATGACATAAAAAACAAAGTGAAATTAAGAATGAGTTGAAATATACCAGAAAATCATCAAAACCCCAACAGCTGTCCTATACTCTTTAGTCCATACCTGAAAATTAATACTACTTAAAAAGAATTTAAAAGATTTAATAGAGTATGGGTAGCCCAAGCAAACTTGACGAACTCCTGTTCAAGGAATTGCTTCTTTCTTTTGACTTCGAATATATATATATATATATATATATATATATATATATATATATATTTATATATACAACAATTCAGCATTGCAGCATCAAGGTTGGCAGGTGAAGCCACCGAACAGCATTTATTTTTGTCAAGATTTTCAACTAGGATTTTCTTATTCTTACGACTTTTCTTACCTATCCTCTAACTATATCCTACTTCTTATAGGCTATTTTGTTCGTGAAGGAAAGCTAGTTCCCAAGTGAAGGTCGACCTGTGCTTTCTCATGGCTTTCAAATGCTACCCTGGCCATGTGCATCTAAAAACAATTCTGTATTATATGTCAAGAATCAAGATTACCATTCACAGTTCACACTCAGCAGCTCATTGGTATCAGCTACAAGCCTGGATCGAAAATCCATGCTCGACAACCTCAACCTAAGCTTGATGTTAATAATATTCACCTGCCCCAAACCAAATGCAGAAATGCCTACATATTCAAAAGGCAGAGTAAGATGAAAAATGCAAAACAAAACAGTGTAAAAACATAAGTTTGAAGTCTGAATTCTAATGACCGGTAATGAAAATAATATAGATAGAGAACAGAAAGAACGCCTGGCTTATCTCTTATAGTCACAACCAGGGCTAGTCTTCTTGACCTGCAAATTCCAGCCATTGGAGCTACACATGAACCAGGGATGCTACAAACTCAACAGAAAATTATAAATTCACTATTTTGGAAGCGTAACATGGCTGTCTTTGAATACTAACAAGTTTTTGTGTGGACTGAATATCTAAAAAGCACTCAAGTTCTCGTGATTTCTTTGCAACTGATACACTTTCACGCCTCTAGTTTCATCTACAAAGAACATTTCTTTCCCATCAAAGGGGGTATATAACAAATGTCATTCTCAAGATTGCAGTTTACAAGAAATCATTCGTGGCCGAAGTTTTCAGACGAATTAGCAAGACAATCCCTTTTCTGCTAAACACAGGAAGATATCTACATTGGTACCAAAGATTCTACACAATATGGCACTAGAAGCCCAATACCGAGTAACAAAATGAATGATGTTTGAAATCCTTGATGGCTAAAGATAACATGACATAAGAAACACAAGCTGCAATCCATCCTAAATAATCCCTGTGGAGACACTAGAAGTCGCATTTATCTTCAGTGAGTGCTCAGGGATATATGTAAGACCTGTTGCACAATAAACAGATTCTCCATAAGAACTTTAGCTTTGAGGATAGACCTTAAGCATTACATTTGATGATATTTAATACAAAAGTGTAAAACTTTTACAGAATGAAGAATTAGAAGGAAATGAATAAAACCTGCTATACGTGCTAGCAACAATGTAAACATAAATCTACCTTAATGGCAGGTAAAGAGAGACAGTTAAATACAATTGATCCAGAAAAGACGCATAAACCACACATTTCTTCTAACATAGTTCAATTATATGGGTATGGCTAATCATAAGAGGGGAAATTAAACGGATGGATACCTTTCTCCTTAACATCAATCTGTAAAGTGTCAAGAGTGATTATGCCATCGGTCAATGGAAGTAGCTCAAGCTTGATGGTAGCTGTAGATTGAGCAGGAACACATCTGAAGCAATCAATGTGAATTAATACCAATTCTATATTCACAATTTGAAACAATATTAGAAAAGTTGATGCATTACCCTAATGGCACTCTACTCTGTAGCCAGAGATGAGTACATCCCAAACCAGAAGTTGGAATGACATCAGCTATTGGAGTCAACTGCTCATTGAAAGAAGTAAACCTAGCCCCAGCATCACCATTCTGTTTCAGATTCTCTGATGCAGTGGACATTGAGCTCAGCTTGTGCACACTACTTGCTTTCCCTGCAAGCTCAGAAAAACCAACAAATGGGCTCATTGGTGATGTCGGAGAAGAATTCAATGATACCACGGAAGGAGGTGAGGTAAAGGAGGCTGGAGCAAGAACTGTCATGGTTAGATCTTCAGGTGTCATATTTGAAGCCTGAAGAGTTAAGACCTGACAATCACACCAGTTGAATGAGAATTGTCATAGTTAGGTAGATAGATAGATGCATAGATAGAGCGAGCGAGCAAGAACGAGAGAATCCAATTGTATAAAACCTGAACTGGAAGCTGAGTGACTCTTTCATTGGGCCCACAATATTGTCCTGACATTTCAGATGCAACTGAGATCATAAGATCCCTAGAGATACGTGGTCTCCAACTTGTTGGCTGCTTGAAAAACAATCTTGACTCTGCATTCAACACAAAAAAAAAATGACATGTTAATAGTTAGAACAAGTAATTAACACAAAATTTGCCAGATGATACTGTAAACTAAGAGAAATGTACATACCAGTGTAGTTGCAACGGCATGCTACCATAATTGCATACTGGTTAACTGTCGAAGCACTTCCCTCTCTATCAAAAGTCATAGAAGGGGGTCGTAAACTGGACAACTTAGACTTTTCTCCATAAGTTTTGAGGTCCTTCCACATAGAAGTAGCTGGTTTTAAAATAAAAGAGTGCTCTTCACCCCGCCTGCAAAAAACCATTAATAAGCTCAGGGGAATAGACAACTCTTCCTACTTTCACAGCACCATAAGACAGTAAGTACAACTCAACTAAACCTTAATTCCAAACACACTTCAAGATATTAGATAATGGCCATATACATATACACCGAAAGGCAGTCCTTGTGTGTGCAAGTGTTTATTACTAATTTAGTCATTAATATTCTGCAACCATTTGGGTTTGTTGTTCATTAAAAATGTACTAGCAACATTATGCCATACATTCTAAGCAAGCATGGCTAGATACAGCAACAAAAGATGAACATATTTTTCTTTTTCTTGGTGGATACCTGATCATTATGCTAAAATGCTAAAAGTTAAAGGATGATTAGAAGTAAATTAAGGTACCCGAAGTAAAAAACAACCTGAGAGCTAGATTTGGCAAATTATGGTCATCACCAGCTTCAATACATGCAATTGGTAGGGAAGTAGGTGGCCCGCCTTTTGAAGCCTCTTCCAGAACAACTGTTATAGCATCTATGTAAACTACAATATCTGGTATATGTGCTGGAGCAACATTCTGCAAAATAGCTTCATGAGTGAATAGAAGAACCTAGTGACTATGTCCATAGAGATTGGAGAGAAAATATTTATGATTTATCAGAAAACTGAACATTAAGCTTTACCCTTATCTGAACACAAAGAAGGTCGTCTGTGTTGCAGTCAGCAGCATAAGAATGGATCTCAACAGGTTGAATTATTTCAAGTTTCCTTCTCCATCTTCTTCCTGGGATATGGATCCCTTCTAATCCACAACGGACAGAAAATCTTTCTCGCTCTAGTGACACACCCCTGAAGGATAAAAGCCCTTCAGTCCCTGTTCTTTGACTCTTCAAAATCTTCTGAGAAGAGTAATGATCCAACTCATCAAGGTCAAACGATGGTTTAGAACTCTGGGCTTTAACAGGTCCAGGAGGAGTTGCAACATTTTGAGGAAGTGATGACATAGAGTAACTTCTAAAATGACCAAAAGAAAAGAGCTGAGAGCCAGAGGAGGCAGAAAAGGCAGACCTCTGAGATGTGCTACCAATTCCAGTACCAGAACCTAAAGGAGGAGATAAAGTACGAGGTGCAGGAAGAGTGTTATCCAGAGGAAGCAACCATTTCAACAGTTCTCCACATGGGTCTTGATTTTCGTAAACTAAGTTTTCCTGATTCTCAGAAGACAGACTTTTGTCCTGATATTTCTCAAACTGAAGAATTTCAATGACAGGATCTCTTAGAAAATCAACAACAACATTCACTTGTAAAAGTACCTGCATCCTTCCAAACAAAGACGTAGTATGAGAATCAGTAGTCTACATCAACAAGTCACCTAGCAACTAGCAAAATAAGATTCAAGTCAATATGACTGATAAAACAAACAATTAGGAAACAAAATAGAAGAATTGCACCCGAGAGCTTCTGCAATCAGTTTGCAGAACCAGAGCAAGATAACAGTTAATTGAAAGCAGTTTGGAATCAGAATAAGCTTCCTGCAGTAAATTTTTAAAAAAGCCTAGGAACAAGAACAAGGCAGTGGCCAGGTTGCAATATGTAGTATATTGAAAATATCATTTCATTAAATTCAGTTTACATGAGTAGCAATGTCTTTTAAGTTGGCTATCAGGAGCCCTCATAAGGAAGCCTCCAAATGAAATGGCAGGAATTTCCTTGCTGAATGCCCCAGATTTCTACCAAGATACCGAGTGTGGAAAAACGTACTCCTAAGCTCAACTAACCATTTTCCATCTTCTCTTCTCTCCAGTAATGTTATCAAATATTTTTATCCTACCTGCAACTATCTTTATACTTCTCCAAGTTACCTACCTTTTCTCAACTCAGATCTTTAACAACTGATTAGTTCCCTTGGCCAAAACTTAATCAATTAGGATTCTTTTGGCAGCTGCAAACAACGTAGTCTAATCATTCTTTTCCATCAGAATCATCTGCATGCTCAAATTTCCCAAATTGCACCAGCAAACCAAATTTTATATCATCCAGCAAGGTCTAACTAGCAAATATCCATGGAAGATGGATGCAAGGAGCTCTACATGACATCAAGGTACTAACCAATAGTACCCCCATCTCATCATCAAAATGTCCAATTTCTCTTTTCAACAACTTGGCTCCAAAATATCTATGTATTCTCCTCCTTGTTCATTTTATATTTTCTGTTTGCTTCCCCAGAAAATCCAGATGAATGTAGCTTTTTGTAATTAAAGAATTTCCAGTCAGGAAAAGGAGGAGCATTCTTTCCAGTCTTTGACAGTGAAGGTTGGGAGAACGGTTTAGCCTCTAATTGGAGGTATGAGCAGAAAGTGATAGTTCGAGCAAGAGGCAAAAACAGTAGCAAAGAGGGCATTCCTTGCCTGCGTCCCTGCCCCCTGCCATTTTCATCCCTATGCAAGTCAGCAATTTTAAACACACTGCAATTACGACACCAAATGGATGTTTAGGTTCACCATAACACATCCAGCATAATCCAGACAAAAATATCAATTAAAAGTTACAATAACATCAATTTTGCATATAAAATAGAAACAATTAACATGCTATCTGTCAGCTAAAAAAATTAAGTGCAAATACTTCCGCAGCATTTATCCAAGTCAAAGAAAAGGGGAAAACAATGTCATTAACAATGTAGAAGTTCTGTGGTACTAACCACTATGTCTCCATTGGAAAGAGAGCAACACTTAACAGTATCTCTAGCTACTCCACCAGAAACATTGGCATCAAAATTTCCACTATCAATAACTGCATTTAGACTAGATATGTTCTTGGCAGTGTTTTTGGTTTCATTCGCAATAGACTGTTGACTATCCATCTGAGACAAATCAGAAGCACCTTTTTTGGACCATAGAGGCTCACCTGACTCTGCAATCCTGACAAAAAAATGAGAGTTTTTAAACCTTTTCAATAGTATTTCAGTCTGTCTTCTGTGCTCTTCCATCCTAAGAAATGATTCACTAGCAGAAACATCCTTTGCAGCATCAATCCTCTCTTTCTCCAAGTTGTCACCATTCTGATCCATTACTGCACCATTAGGACTCACTTCGACTCCTCCAGGCACTGAATTTGTCTCAACCTCCAAGTTTCCATTTTGTCTCTCAATGCCCTTTCGCATGCCATTTTTGCTCATCACTGCAGCAACTTTAAATGGGGTAATAATTTCTGTTTCCTGATTACACGCTGATAAGCATGCTAGAATATGAACTTTTTCACCTGGAGAAGAAACCAAGATCAAGTTCCATGTTACAAGCACAATATCTCCTATGTGAAAATGAATCAACTGCATAAAAAATCTGAATGACGCAGGAGGTTCACAAAAGAAAAAGGTACCAGGGAAAACAAAAGAACGATCCAGGGAACGTAAAGAATGTATGTCTGGTGCCTGATTCCAATCATCAGGGAGATCCTCTGCAAAAGCATATCAAGATTAGATATACAATAAAGAAATATCAAATAAACTGTGTATAAATTCAGGAAGTAGATCAAGTCTCAAGAACACACACCAAATACAAACTTCAGGAAGATAAAATTTGTATATAAGATTTCATTCAATCATGTCAGGAAATTCTTATCAAGTTAAAATATACCTAATATAATTTAACCAACATTGTGAACCTTAAGAAAAGTAACAAGCCATCACAAGCACAATTCTATTTCATATGAACGACTCCCACAGTTGAAACCGTAGCCTACCAAAAGATTACCTTATTAAACAACCAGATGACCAAAATTAACTTCTCCTACCATCAAAACTGGTAATATTAAACTTTTATGAATCAGTGATTACGGCATTTACCTCTCTGGACTCAGTCTAGGTTCCAGATGCTGTAAAAATCAACAATCAAAATGTTATACAAAAATCAGGCCAGAGGGCTTCCTACACAACCTCAATTTTTTGGTGTTAAAACCAGATTGATTCAATGAATACAATAGAGTCAAACACTCAAAACAATGGCCTATATAAACAAATCATTATATTACAAATTTAACCTTTTTAAAAGGAATGAGGACAGGAGAAAAAGGAAAGAAAATGAGTAAAAGCCAATCATCAAAAGTCAAAACCACAACTAAAGACAATAATAAACTACAAGAATCAAGGATTGCGAAACACAATGAGTAGATTAGTTAGCTTTAGTGGTTAGTGTGCACTTACTATATGGAATAGTGATCCATCCATCTCCTTCAGAAACATCAGTGTGACTCTCCAGAACAGAACCATTCTTTTCACTCACAACATCAGCACTCTCGCCTTCAAATCCATTGGTTTCTCCACCATGATTTTCAACTGTGGGGTACTCTGGATATGGATCTTCAGCTATAAGCCCTTCCAAAGTTGTTGCAGATTTAGAAACGTAAGGCGACTCCACCACTTCTTCTGGTACTGGAGGTGGTTCTGGCGTTCCCTGTTGATTGGACCGCAAAGGCAGCAGAAAATTCATTGTTTTACACCACGATCAGCTTCTGCAAAATCAAACACAATACTTTACAAGTCAGAATAATGGAAGAACCAAGTTAAAACAAGAATGCCAGTAAGACACGCCATGTCTCCGGCTTGTTTCTCTTTCAGAATCCATCATGTTCCTCACTTGGCTCGACAAAAGTGAATGTTTAATGTACAGAAAGCTGAGTTAACAAAATCACTCCCAAACATTACCCTTCCTACAATAACCTAAACTACACCATTTTCCTTTAACCGAATTCCTTGCCCTTGCTCTTAATTCTATAAAGCGCCTCCAATTTTAGCTCTCTAAGTTCAAAATAAAGTTCAAGTAAAAGAAAAGCAAAATCATAATTCTAGCTAAATAAAATCACTGAAATAAATCAAAAGCAAGATGAAAATTTAAAAAACAAAAAAAGCAAAGATGAAATTCAAGAACAAAAATGCGATTGAACGATTTGTTTTTGATCATAGAAGAAGGAAGAGGAATGAGATGATGAGAAAGATGAAACCGTGAGAGGTTTACCTGATCGGAGATCAAAGGCTGTGAAGTTCTTTTCCTTCTGTATTTTAATTGTTTGGTGCCTGGAAAATGGGAGATCCAATTTCCTGACGGGACATTTTAACGAAGATCGTTTTTGTTCGATCGGGTATTTCCGACCGTCTGATTTTCTCTTTTCGGGTTCGGGTCCATTACTTTGGCGGCTTAGGCTTTTTGCTTTGCGTTTTGATCAGCTTTCGGCTCGGCCCTTGTTAGAAGTGGAATGGGCCTCAGCGGCTAGGCTGAGGGCAGTTTGCTCGAGGCCATTTCCATCTGGCCCCAGAGCAGTTTGCTGGAGCGCATAAAAATTATAAAAAAATAAATATAAAGACATAATATTTAAAAAAATTTAAACTATTCAAGAAAATTTAATTAAATCTTTATATATTTATTATATTTAATTAAATTTTTATATTTTTATTTTGAGTCAAATAAATTTTTATAATTAATTATTAACTTAGTTAAAATGATATTTGTAATATAAAATACTAACGTATCATAATTGATAATAACATAACATATTAACATTAGCATCGTATCATAATTAATGATAATGTAACATGTTAATTTATCATAATAACATAATGGTCAAAAAACCTATCCAATTCTTGGCTAACGTGGTACACTTTAATGAAGTGACAATGCCATATAGTACTAATATAATGATACAAGCATTGATATGTTGACAGGTTAGTATCACATGGCAGATTAAAAAAAATTTCAAAAAAAAAAGTTACCATGTCATAGGGATTAAATTAAATAAAAATATAATACAATAATTAAATTGAACAAACTTGAGATGTTAAGAGACTAAATTGAATTTTTTTTTTAAAAATATAAATTTTTAAGTAAATTATTGATATATTTATTAATAAGTCAAATATTTAAATATAAAAGATTTATGGTGTTAAAACATATATATAAATATTTTTTTATTTGATTATTTGATTCTAAAATATGTATATTAATTTATATTTTTTGTAAAAATTGAATTTGAATTCTCCTTTTATAGAAAAAATTAAAAAAATTTCATGTATAAAGTCAAATTTAGATGAATAACTTATATTACGTTATAATAAAATAATATAAATTAATAAATTAAAATTTTTTTCTTCTACTTATAACAGTATGAAAATTTGAAATTGATTTAACTTACTTTTTAATTTTAGCTGAACTCAAATTAGTAAAATAAGTTGACTTAGTTACAATTTTTACAATTTACAAATATCAATTCTTTTGAAATTATTCAACTCTTACTCAATTTACCTTTTATTTAAATTTACTCAAAATTTCTTATAAAATGATTTTATATAAATTCAAATACCATAATTAAATTCTGCTAAATTTAAATTTAAACTATTAATCTAAATATACAAAAAATTTATTAATAAAATAAAATGATATAAATATTTACAATTATATTTAAATTTATCAATCATAAATGCTGTATTTAATTGAGAAAATTTCAACTTAAAAAATATAACTTGAAATATTAAACAAAATAAAAACATAAAAAATAAATAATTAATTAAAAGACTAGAGTTAACATTCTATAATTGTAATAAGAGGTTCGCCATGTTCAAATTAAGCAAACTAGAACGACGAATTATTTTTATAATTATTGCTAACTCCATATATTCATTCTTCATTTTAAAAAAACTAAATCAATTTATTTTACTAATTTAAATTCAGCTAAAGTTGAAAACTAAATTAAATAAATTTTAAAATTTTATATTATTATAAATAATTTTTTTGATTATTTTATATTATTTTATTATAATGTAATGTAAGTTATTCATCTAAATTTGACTTTAAGTATAAAATTTTTTCTAAATTTTTTTATGAAAAGAAAATTCAAACTTAGGTTTTACCAAATATATTAATTAATATATATTTTAAAATCAAATAATCAAGTAAAAAAATATTCATGTATATATTTTAACACCATAAATCTTTTGCATTTAAATATTTAGCATATTAATAAGTATATCAATAATCTACTTAAAGATTTATATTTTTTAAAAAAATTTTAATCTAGTTCCTCAGCATCTCAATTTTACTCAATTTAGTCCGTATATTATTTTTTTATTTATTTTAATCCCTATAAAGTGTCAAAAAATTTTATTTTAAAATTTTTTTGATTGGCCACATCATCATATTAATGCCACGTGACATTACCACGCCATCACGTTAATGCCACATAGCATGCTACGTTATCATATCAAATGCCATGTTATAAAAAATGTGCTATATTAGTGCTGATGTCATCTCCTTAATTGTAAAATTAGATGTTGTTAGTATAAGGGACTAAATTAAATAAATTTCTAAAATCAATAGATTAAATTGCTTTAATTTGGAGTTTAGGAACTAAATTGGATAAAATTAAAAAATATAAGGACTAGATAAGTCTTTTAACCATAATATAATTATGTAATATTTTTTACTTTTCACATTAATATCATATGAATATAAAATGACAATTATGATTTTAACTAATTGTAATTAATTAATTATTAATTATAATGATTTATTTTGACTTAAAATAAAAATAAAACAATTTGATTAAATGTAAACAAATAATAAAAACTTATTTAAATTTTCTTAAATAGTTTAGAAGCTTTTTGAGCATTATGCCAAATATATATAATAAAAAGATATTAACATAATTTTTAATTTAATCTATAACTGTAGCTTTTTTTTTCTTCCTTGTATACTCCTTTTACTTCAAATCTTATTTTCCTTTTAAATTATTTTATCTTATACATTAGTGTATATATTTTTCTAAAATACTATTTTAACTATTTTTAATTAGTATTTTTTGAACAAGACCCATTACCATGACAAGAAAACGATTAAAATTAAACGAATTTAAATTTAAGTTATCGTGTTTCGTATCTTAAACTGGTTAAATCTGCTTAATCCACATATAACATTTTATCTGTTTAATTAATGATATTATGGTGTCAATTTGTATAATATAATATATTTAATCAATTTATGATACTTATTTAAACAGGTTAATCGTGTGTTATAATAGTGTATTATTATATAAATTTACATTTTTTTTTTGGAAATTACCCCGTTCTCCTTTTAAGGATCAAACTCCTCTGGGGCTAATTCACGTAGTAATTTTGGATTGGAACTAAATCGAGAAATTATTCCGTAGGCCCGAATACTACTACTAGTAATCTAAGCGATACACTACCATATTAGACACGGGACACGTGGAGACGCGGCGACGCGTAGCAACACAAGTTGGTCTGAGTCGTAATTATCTCAAAACTCAACAAATTCAGTGGCTGCAGGCCTCGGTTTTGACGGCCGCCACTTGAGGACAAGAACCAGGCTAACCAATCCGTTACACTTGTCACGTGACAACGTCACCGTAGCAGAAAAATAACGTGAAAAAAATACGACGACATAGAAATGACGCCATTTAAGGATAAGAATCAAAGTAGGATCTTTTGCCGTCCTTTCTTTCTATTTTCTCTTGTCGTTGTTAATAATAATATTTAAGATAAAATACGTTTGTTTGATTTTTAAAATTTAAAATAAAATATATCTTATACATTGAGATTAAAATAAGATAATAAAATATCATTATTCGGGTTCGGATAGCTTGTAAATATTTGTCAGTGCCATTTGAAACTCAATATCCACCGCAAGGCAAATTTCTTTATTGATTTTTAAATTCAAAATTAGGGAATTTTTTTTTTTTGTCGAAAACCGTTTGGAGAAATTTGTTGAATGGTAGAATCAATAATGGAGCAAGGTCTCGGGGGGTCCACACTTTTGTGAACAAATTTGGGTTAGCAGTGGGTTGAGGTTGAGAGCGATTTGCTTGAATTGTTGCGTAAATTAGCTAGGAACCTTCCGACTTTTCTACTTTGTCGTGGAGTGGCCTTTCCTTAAAATGCTTCCCACATAAGGTAAGATTTTTACCTTACAAAATATATGAACGAACTTAATTTTTAATTACAATTACATATAAATTTATTGATTTTTAAAATAAATATTTCATTTTAAATATATAAATAATAATATCTGAATATAAAATATAAAAAATATTTTTTTATTTTTTTTATTTGATTAACAACATTTTTTTATACCTGTCAGTCACCTCATTGCCAAATATGATCATGAGCCCTAAATCGATGCTCTCTCAAAGAATGCCACAAGGGACGAGTAACTGGTGGAGGGTTTTTTTTTTTTTTGTGAAAAAGAGAGACAAATTTTTAAATAAAAATTATAATTTATATAATGGTGATTTTTATAATTAAAATATTGCCATGTTCTTAAATTAATAAAAATATTGAAGGTTTATTAACATGTTTAGTGAAATATTTTTTTGGAATAGAATATTTATTTTGAAAGCTATTAACCAACGTGTTCAATGAAAATATTCTTTTAAAATAGAGTATTTATTTTGAACACTAATTGACCTACATGTAATTAGAAAATATTTTTTTGAAAATGAGTGTTTATTTTGAAAACTATTAACTAATGTGTTGATCGAAAATATTCTTTGGAGAGGAAGTGTTTATTTTAAAAAGTAATTGATCTACATGTAATTGTGGTTAAAAGTTGAAAGAGTTAATGTATTTAATATAAATTCTTATTATATGATTATTGTATTTTTTTATACCAAAAATTACGAATAAAATTTATTTGTATAGTTATTTATCGATTAGTCAACCAATTTTAAATTTTTAATTATCACTGTAAACAGAAAGTCTTTAAAGCAATTGTTCAAATAATTCATAACTGTCTACCTTTTTTCATTTACTTTCATCGATATTATTATTATTTATTTTTTATGATAATTTATTCTAATTTATTAGATAATTCTTTATAAATTTTGTAACGCGTCAATTCAATATCAGTTTTTTAAAATACTATTTTGTTAAAAACACACTTTACTTTTCTTTTTCCCTTTTTTTTCTCTTTTTCATTAAATATATATTATGTTTATTTTTTTCTTTTGTTATCATAGCACAAGTGACTCTCACGAATTTAATCACGTTAAAATTATTTGATCAATTCAATTATTTAACCACACATTAATGTTTAACATCAATTATAGTTAATAATAACGTGTTTAAGAGGTGTTTTAAAAAATAGATGATCTTGATTAAGAACATGATTAATTTAAATTATTATGTTAACTAAGGTAAATTTTGATTACTTTATATATATATATACTTTCTCTTATATACCGAACATTATAATATATTTTTCCAACTATCATATTACATTGTAAGACTCAGACACCATCTAAGAGTAAGTTACAAAATCAATACTTTATACATATTAATATATACTTACTATTTTTATATTAAACATAAAAAAAATCATATTACTAGTTTTAATTTTCATAATTTCACATGTTAGAATGCTTGAATACACGATTTAATAGTAAAAATATGATGTGTCAATTTATTGAAACAACTTTTTAGAAAATTTATTTACGGGTATGTATATATACAGATTAAAAATAATTAAAAAAATACATTAATTATAAATTTCATTTAAAATCTATCAAAAGCCAAAGTAATGGATAGAGTAGTCAAAACAGGAAACTTGGAAAATCTAGTACAATACAGTGTCTTGTTCTTTTCACTTTGACGGATTGTCACCAATCTCTTTGCTTCTGTAGCAGTAGAAGTTTCACCGATTGGCAACTCCCAATCATCACAAAATATTGTCAAGCCTTTGTTTTCGAATCATCTACACGACAAACGATTGATGGGCATTGCTCAGTCATCGTTGTTCATTCGCTTCCAAGTTCCACTTCCAAAGATATTTTCCCAATTTCCCACTTCTCACAGCCACATCTCTCTACAGTCTCTCCTCTCCATTTTCACCTCACTGAGATATAGCTTGTCAGGAATTAGAACTAGTAATTAAGTTAAAATTAAGACGCCCTTCAACCTTCTCGTAGTAATTTGTTAGATTTTCAAGGTGCTCTGTTCTGGGATTCCTCTGTTGTTTGCTTTTTCTTTGGTATTTTTCAGTCTGGGAATTCTTGCAAAGCTCTAAAAAAGAAAAGAATTGTTACCCACATGGGATTGGTTCCAATTGGAAAACCCAGAATCACAGACCTGGAGAAACGACAACAACGAAAATGGATTCAAAGTTGCGTTTAATCCAACAATCTTTCAACACCCCTTACTCCGAATTGGTCCGCGAAGCTCTCGATGAATTACCCGACAATTTCACCATCACGGATCCTTCGATTTCAGGCCACCCAATCGTTTTCGCCAGCCGCGGCTTCTTGAAAATGTCGGGTTACTCACGAGAAGAAGTGATTGGGCAAAATGGGAAGATATTTCAGGGGCCGAAAACTAATCCAAGGACAGTGATGGAAATAAGGGAAGCGATTCGAGAAGAGAGGGGTGTTGAGGTCAATTTGTTGAATTACCGTAAAGATGGTGCGCCGTTTTGGATGTTGTTTCATATGAGACCGGTTTTTGGGAAAGAAGACGGGAGGGTGATTCATTTCGTGGCGGTTCAGGTCCCGATTTCGACGAAACAGAGAAGGAATGGAGGGGTGAGTTTGAGTGAGGATGGGTCGGGTTTGAATGAGATTGTGTTTGGGTCTTGTAGGAGGGAAGTTGATTCCGATTCTTTGCTGGAATTGCGTCGCGTTTTGTCCTTGGATTCGGGTAGTAAAGGTTCGTTTCTTGAGCTATACTTTTTGTGTGTAGCCATTATCGATTGATCAACTGCACATTTAATGTGAAAATATTATCATAAACAGCATCTTAACAACTCCATCAACAATGTTTATTTGCTTTAGAGCTTGTCATCCAATATCTGCAGTTAATTGATGTTTCACTCTTTGTTTAGACGACGAAAGTTGACACTATATCCTCATCTTCCATTATTGTTTTTGGATTTACTTGATTGAGTTCTCATCTATCAAGCCTATATTACAGTATTAGATATCGAAGAGACATGCAAGGCAGGTGAGTTTGAGGAGCGAAGGGCTGCAACAGCATTTAACAACATCTTGTCTGTGCTAACCCACTGTAGTGAGTTGACCGGCAGATTGGTCTGTGGGAAGAGATGCAGTGTACCTGGGCCAGGCTACGTTAGTTCATCACTAAATATATCACTTGGTAGAATCAAACAAAGCTTTGTACTGTGAGTTGTTTGCAAATTCTTAATATTCTTACTTTATAGTAGATAACCTGCTTTATCTGTATTTCTGATGTCCTTGCTTTTTGTTGCTGGCAACACATTTCCGTGGGCTTGCAGAATTGATCCACATTTACCTGACATGCCTATAGTTTATGCAAGTGATGCCTTCTTAAGATTGACAGGTGCTTCAATATGCTTTTCTAATTTCCAATATTAAGCATCATGGATTTAGTCTCATATAATTATTTCACCAGTCATAATTGAAAGATCTAGAGAAAACATTTTATAAATTTATTTAAAGATGCAGTTTATATAGCTGCTTATATACTTCTTTGCCTCTATAGGCTATGATAGACATGAAGTGTTGGGGCATAATTTTAGAGTCTTGAATGGTGTTGATACAGATACTTCAACTCTACATCAGGTAGTTCTTTTATCCAATTTGACTTTTAAACTATTCTGAGTGCATGGTTAACATTTATTGCCTACCGTTTGCCAGATAAAGGAAAGCATTCAAACAGAACAAGCATGTACAGTACGTATCTTAAGTTACAGGTTGATACTTTCTCACTTCCAATGTTTATTGAAGAAAGGCATTATGGCTGTAAGGTCTAAGTATGCATGTCTTATTACTGTACCAGGAAGGACAAAAGTTCATTTTGGAACCGTCTTCACTTATCTCCTGTTCGTAATGCCTCTGGCAAGGTAATGTATTATTGGTTATGCATAAACTTTTGTAAGTTCAGATAAATTTTCTAATCTTAGTTGTTTGTTTTCTGTTGACGAGATGAATATTAGATCTTGTTGTTAGTCAACTTAGCATACCTTCAGCTTCATTCGGTGCAGTCAAGGATAGAAGACTAATATCTGTGCATCAGTGATTTACATACATGGTCTTTGAATTATACAGACTAATATCTGTGCAGCAGTGTAAAGAATAGAGGACTGCCTTTGTCAGTAAATTTGCCATTGCTGATGCAGTATGTACAGAATAAGCCTTTGTAGCATAAATCTTTCATTATACATTCTGAAACTTGATAGAAACTAGGTGAAGAATACATTTTAGATATAACATGTATATCTAAGTATTCTTAGTAGCATACAAGCAGTCAAATTTGAGAGTCTGGATTTTTAGTACTTGGCATGTTTGCTGTTCCATTCTATCTTTACTTTGGAAATGTCTGAGTTTTGGTTTATTATTCTAAACAGAATAACTGACACTAGAACGTGTGGGTAAAGAGGCTTTAACATTCTGAGGGGCTATAAGTCATTGTTTCAAAACTTGTGTTTTAAATATTGCTTTGCATTATAAAACAGCTTATTAAGCATGATAGCTGCAGCTTATTAAGCATGATAGCTGCAGCTTATTCTTCCTCCAAGTTAATTAATTTCACCCATAGTCTATGATTAAAAAACTGCTTATACATAACAGAAGCTTTTCATGCATACTTGAATGATTTCTTGGTGTTCTATGATCATAGAAATGCTATCTATCCATTATTGGTAGACGTTTCAGATATTGCTGAAATATGATGCATCTTTTATCCCCTGATTGAGTGTTAAAAATGGAGTCCAAAAAGAAAAACAAATATCATATTGCAATTGTTGATGCTAAACCTGGTGATGCTGGATGTTGCTAGAGGTGGGGATCTAGGCTAACACTTTTAACATTTGATTATTGTCAATTATCAATACATAAATTGCTTAAAAGTTGTGGATTATAGTTGTTTTAGTTGTTGTCTTTTGTGATTGATTGCATATTAATCTAAAGCGTGCTTGGAATGGATCGATGCTAAGAATCATGGAATATCTCTTTGCAGCTTTGATTTGCCCTCTCTTACACTGATTATATCTGTTCAGATAGCCTACTTTGTGGGCGTTCAGATAGAGGATGACTGTAAGAACCGGGATGGACATGGGCTGAGTCCTGAGATGAGGCAACTTAGTGCTGTTGGTGCTGTGAAGGTTGCAGTGAGGACTTCATCAATCTCTGCTGGCCCTGCTGGCTCCTCCAAGTCATAGATGGCTTCTGTATTCTTTGCGGCTGTCATATATCACTTACCAAACTCTTGAAAATCCAGTCTCACAGTGCTTGTAATCTCTTACTAGCTGAGAATACTGTCTGTAATCTCATCTAGTAGCTGAAATGTAAAAATGTAAAACGGGAGAAAATGCTAAATTTAGAAGGAAAAAAAAAAAGAAAGGGAGTAATCAAAGTGGGATTGTTACAGGGGTTTCCTTGGTATAATAGTTTTGGTGAATAAGTTGTCTTGGCACTAAGATCAGCTATGTCATTACAAAGAAAATGCAATGATCCTAATGTAAAATCCTAAAGGATTGGGTGCATGTTTTACTTTATGGATGGAAAATGTCATGCTGTAAATCATGTAGGTTGAAGCTACCAATGGATGATAAAGTTTTCAAGTAATTATTTTAAGATTTGGGATTTCAGATTCTGTATAATTCGGCAGAAAGTAGACAAAAAGAGTATGAAGGAGAGGAGATCTTCAATGGGTAAAAACAGCAGTACTGAATCAGCAAAGCCATGGAAAAACAGAGTTCACATTTCATCCTTAACCACGTATGAAATCGAACTGACAGACAAAAATCATGACAAAGACCCGAACCTTAACTCTGAAGTAGTCTGATGGAGCAGTGTTAAGCTCAAGATTTCTTAACCAAGACGTGTATATATTAATAAGAAACTGATTTAACCATATGTAAGACATTACACAAAAGTTCAAGCATGTCGGGTCCCCCCATGCAACTTGTGAGATTCGGACAGCCTGGCTAACCATGTCAGCTTCCCAAGCATCCGCAGCACTGCTGCAAAATTCAACCCCGATCGATCTGACAAGGATTCACGAGCTTAAAAAGCTGGCCCTTTGAAAATGCTAATATCCACTCAAAAAGATCAAATTCATTCGCAATCCCAATCTACCTTCTTTTTTCCGTTTCCCTTTTCTTCAAAGGAATAGCCAAAAGCGTCGTCTTTCTCTGAAGATAGTAAAGCACTCACTCCTCAACCATTACAAACGATATCACACTTGTGACTTGTCCACGATGAACCAAACCCACCATGCATGCATCAGAATCTCATATAAATCTCCTCCCAGCATGGACAGCAGCATCATGTCCTTTGATCTTTCCTTTTCTCATTTCATCAAGTTTTCTACTAGGAATTCACATGCCGAGATCTCTTGTTCCATAGTAAAATAATACTAGTGGTGACAAACCAACAAAAATTTAAACATTCTATATACACCAAACAACCTGGTTGAGTCCTATCGTCTCTCTTCTTCTAGCTCTAGCTAACCCCATCAAGAACCATCGTCATTACCCAAATGACGTTCAAGAACCAATCTTTTTTTGTTAACTTCTTCTCTTTATTCTTTCTTTTCTCGTTCTTGGAGCTAAGTGAAGCAAACCAATCAGTTTTCGTGACCCCAACTTCATCTTTGTCTATAATATCGGGGGGTTACTGGCAGCTCCTGCAACCGAGCGTAGGCATCTCCGCCATGCACGTGCAACTCCTCCCGAACAACAAAGTTATCATCTTTGACCGCACTGACTTCGGCCCTTCCAACCTATCTTTACCCGCCGGCAGCTTCTGTCCTAAGAACGACTGCACAGCCCACTCTCTCCTCTACGACGTCGTTTCCAACACTTTCCGTCCCCTCCACGTCCTAACTGACACCTGGTGCTCCTCCGGTTCCCTCGACCCCAACGGTACCCTTATCCAAACCGGCGGATACAACGACGGCGATCACGTGATCCGCATTTTCAGCCCGTGTGACACTTATGCCTGCGACTGGTACGAACTCACGGCTACTCATCTTGTCGACCGTCGATGGTACGCTACTAACCAAGTTTTGCCCGATGGAAGAATCATAATCCTTGGCGGCAGAAGGGTTTTTACCTACGAGTTTTATCCTAAAACCGACTTCGTCAGCAACAACAAGAGCTTTTACCTTCGTTTCTTGGTGGAAACTAGGGACCCCGAAGAGAACAATCTTTACCCTTTCTTGCATTTACTACCAGATGGAAATCTCTTCATCTTCGCCAACCAAAAATCAATCTTGTTTGATTATAAAAAAGGCATTGTTCTGAGACAGTTCCCTCTTATTCCTGGAGATGATAAGAGAAACTATCCTAGTACTGGCTCTTCGGTTATGCTTCCTTTGAGGTTGTCTTGGACAGGGCCTCCGATGGTGGAGGTGCTCGTGTGCGGCGGTGCACCTGCGGGAGCGTTCTTGAAAGCGGATAAGATGAAGGTTTTCGTAGAAGCGTCAAGGACTTGTGGCAGGCTGAAAGTAAACGACCCAAATCCGCAATGGCTCATGGAATTCATGCCCATGCCACGTGTCATGTCTGACATGATACTGTTACCTACCGGTGATGTGATCATCATTAACGGAGCTGCTAATGGCACTGCTGGTTGGGAGGATGCCGTAAACCCGGTTTTCAACCCGGTTCTTTACTCGGTTAACGAGGTTCCACTTCGGAGATTCACGGTTTTGGCGCCCTCGAAGATCCCGAGAATGTACCACTCCGCGGCATTGCTTCTGCCAGATGGCAGGATATTAGTGGGTGGCAGCAATCCGCATACTAGGTACGTATTCACGGGACCGTACCCGACCGATCTGAGTTTGGAGGCTTACAACCCGTACTACATGGATCCTAAATTCAACTCGTTAAGGCCGTCGGTTTTATCGGTGGAGCCGGGGAATACGGTGGTGTATGGGCAGAGGTTCGGGGTTTCGTTTTCGCTGCCTCTTTACAAGCAGAGCGCCACCTACGCGGCTCTGGTGGCGCCGTCGTTCACGACGCATTCGATCGGGATGAACCAACGCGTGGTGATTTTGAACACGGCCAGCGTAGTTCAATTGTCCATGTTTAATCACAAGCTAGTGGTGGGTGGGCCCACCAACGCCAACGTGGCACCTCCCGGTTATTATATGCTGTTCGTGGTACATGCCGGGATTCCTAGTCACGCGGTTTGGGTGAAGGTGATGTGATCTTTGACTCGTTATAGGACAGTGATTGATCATGTACAATTACTTGGATATATTTCTTTTAAAGTTTCTTATATGATGATTCTTTTTAGGAAAAATTGAAGTACCACTACATTGATATAGCAAAATCAGGTGAGTTAGTTAGTTTAGTTGTTTTCCTTCCAATAATGAAATTGGGTTAGCTTCAAGCTCGACCAACACTTGATCAATTTTTGATCGGTTCACTTTTACTATTGAATTAATAAAATTCTCATGAAATATTGAAATAATCGAAGTATAATAAAAAATAAAAAATCACTGAAATTGATTTATTTCAATTTGAATAAGGTATATTTTAACAACATTAATAATATCTAACAGTTAACGATTGGTTTTTTATTAATTTAATCGTAAATTTTTTAACATTAAAATTTGACCGAAAATTATTCCTTTCTACATATTAACATAAAAACCGAAAAAAATAAATCTAAATTAACTGAAATTATTGGATTTCGATTGGTTATTTCGTTTAAATTTCAGCTTACATTTACTTTTTTTTTTAATGAATTATAGTAAGGTTTCACACGGACTAAGTCGAGACTAAACAAAACCGAAACTTGACCAGGAGTTTTGCATAGGGCAAAGGTCAGAGGCCTAGCCCAATAATGCAGAAAACACCAAAATACACTATAAAACATGAACTGGTCTGACAACAAACAGTACATGTTTGATTTCTCTAGAATCTCTTGAATTTGTTTAGTATATGTTTATCATGTTTATATTTGTACAATTCAGGTTAAGTGTTCGTTTGAACTTAAATTATAGGTTAATGACTCGAACTTGGTTGCATAAATGATCTGGTTTTTTGCAAGCTTATGCTTATATTTTTTACTTAATTGATCAGATTTTGGTCTCCAGAACTTCTTGTATTCGGTTCTAGTTTTGGGATAATTGAATTTTCTTCATTGACAACCAAGGCTGATATAAAGGGATGCTAAAGACAATAAAAGGCTAAACAAAACATAAGAAAACAAGAACAGTAGTCTAAACAAAGAGCAACAAAGCTCAACAGAGAAAGCTGACAGTATCCACCATTGAAACCCCCAGTTTTGACCATTTACAGGCTTATCAAGCTGATAGTATCAGATAAGCAATGTCTCTGGATTTTGATAGCATCAGGCTGAGTAGTTTCTTTCTTTTGGGGACAGTGCATTTGTCTGAATTGTTTCTCTTTACCGAAATGTGTACATTTAACTGGATCAAGCCGATCACAGCAACCGAGTCTGCTTTTAACATAAGGATTCAGAATTAACCCCCGGTTTGTTTCTACTTGCTAGCTCCTGCTGATCTGTATTTGTAGCGCATGGCCCAGAAAAGGTAATGAAAGAAATTCAATGTGCTAAGCACGCACATCAGCCAGTAGAATCTTTCCAGATGGTAGTGGTTGATCGTATGACCAGAGAGCCATGGCTTGTGGCCTGAGTTATCAGTGACATTGTTTACTATCGATACAATCACCGAGCTCAAATAATACCCCATTGCCAGTGACGCCCAGGAAAGAGATGTGGCCAACGATCTCATGCTTGAGGGCGCCTCAGTGAAGAAAAATTCAAGTAACCCTGCCAAGGTGAAAAGATCTGCTGACCCAAGGAACAAGTACTGCAAAGCAATCCAGAAAAATGTAATGGGTAATGGGTTGGTTGAGTCAAGTAGGCCAGAGTCAGTTGCCACTCTCTTTCGCTTGATTTCGACAAGAGCTGCCACAGCCATGGCTATTATGGAAAGAAATAAACCGATTCCAATTCGTTGCAGATGAGTAATCCCCATCTCGGTTCTGGTCACTCTCCGAGCAAATGGGATGATGAAGTGATCGTAAACTGGGGCAAGGATAATGATGAAGACTACCGGAAAAACTGGTAGGGAAGCTGGTGGGATTTTCAATGAACCAAGTTTGGTGTTCATGGTAGCAGCTTGTTCGACAGAAAATGTGGAAAGCTGAGCTAGGCAGCAGTTGAGAATAATGGTGCAAGCAAATATGGGAAGGATTTTTAGCACAATCTTCACTTCTTCTACTTGCTGCACTGAGCATTCAAGTGCTGGGTGGGCTGGCTTGTTCACCACCGCTCTGTTTAGGAATTTGAGGCTTTCTGTTGGGAGTTGATCCGGCTGCTGCTTACTTTCTTTGGCATTTTCTTCTGCTTCCTTGCTGGCTTCAGTTTGATAACAAGGGCTTGTTGCCAGGTTCGCAATGGCATTGCTTGGACTTCTGCTCATGCAACTGTTCAGCATAGCAGCAACCAAAACCTGTTCAAGTAAATCAGACGCACACACACACTTATTTCTTCTTTTCAGGAATGGAAACAAGGTACAGTGTTTACTAGAAAATAAAGTTCCATTAGCATCCGAAGTTTACCTTGCCAATGGTTGTAAGTGGGCTGCCAAAGGGTATTTTGTTCCGGTAAAATGTTGAGCCAGCGAGGAAGATTGGGATCGACAAGAATATTGCAATGGTGGAGATGGCGAAACCCCACTCCCAGCCCTTGTTATCCTCAACCCACACAACAAATGTAACGGCAATAAGGGCACCACATGCAAGACAGAAGACAAAGTAGTTGAAGAAGGTCGACCTTTGCTTCCTTCCCTGCTGGGTGTTCTCATCAAACTGCTCACCGCCATGCGTTGGTAAAGACCCTTTTATCCCTCCAACGCCAAGTGCCACAAGATAGAGGCCTATGAACAGCATAGCTGCTTTCCCACCCCCAACTTCTTGGCATGGAATGGAGGGGGTGGAAGATGGATTGCACTCCGAAGGCTTTAAGGAAGGTGTCCGAGCTTGCACGGTAAGAATGATCAAGCCCTGTTTCAACGGCCGCTATTGGTTAGGGATGTGAAATTAGCAAGTATATGCATTAGTTATTAAACCATAAAAAGTTCTTCAAGCCATGCATATGAAGAATTGAAACTTCCATTCCAGTTTCTTCTTCGACAAGGTTAACCTCTTTTCAAGTGTTTCTCAAACGCTTGGACTCTTGTGAAAGTGTGGATTAACCACATCAAACTCAACTAAGAAGGCCTTGGTATTTGGGCCAGGACCAGCCTGGACCAAACCAAATTCCCCAATTTCCCTATCTGATTTCCACATCCGAAAGCCTGCAGCATTTGCCTAAAGACTCAAAGAAAAGGTTCAAATAAATCATTGGGGTCACTTAATATCATCCAATTAAGATCAAGAACTCAACAAAGAGTGGGTCCCTTCATCTAGTGGTAAGCCACACAGACACATATACACGGTTTTGGACTGCACTACTCTGTAACGTCATTGTAAAGAAGCTGGGCTGTTGGCTGCTCGTCTTGGAAGGGTGCATGTGGGCAATGGTTCTCAATTCGGTAGGCTCCCAAGTTTCACTTGAGTCTGTCTAAGTAGTAGCCACACACGTGGTTCATGAACCTGCATCAAATTAGAACCTATTCCTACAAATGGTTTTTTGTAATTTGGGATGAATATCCCATTTAAGGAAAGGCATGGATTTGATTTTCCTCTCTTCCTCCACTTACTCTACGGACATTGGTAGATCAAAATTACCGTATCTCAGACGTAGACAACACCAGGTCGGGGAACAAACGCGTCCGCCAGCAACCAAAGGGTGCAACCATTTTAACAATCAATGATGCCACGTGTCGAGCAAAAGCTCTTACCACCGGTCATGCTGTGCCTTAATCGTGTGCTTCAAACAGGGACAAGATTTTCAAAGGAACAAGACAAGATAGATGCTGCTATCTTGCTGAAATTGAGAAAAGCAAGTTTCTCTTGTCGTAAGACGTGACACAAATATTTTAAAAACGGGTCCCCCCTTCCCTCCCCATCACCCCCATAAGGCCCCCTAGTCCCATGGCGTTGGCACTGATTGGATACGTTTTCCATGAGTAGTATCCCTGGGGACCCCTTTCCACCCCCAGTCTGAACTTACCATTTATTTGCCTGTATCAAATGATAATTTGATGCTTTTTTGAGGAATTTGATCATTTCAAAACCTAACTTTAACTAACATAGCCACTAGTTTCTGTATGCTATTTACTATGTGATGGGAGACTGAAACAGACCCTTTTTGTTTGTTTTTCTTCTTCTTTCTAAGTTTTTTTTGAACGATGGTATTTGGGTTTTGATTCTTTTTGGGGTTTGACTACAGATAGAGAGAGAGAAATTTATGAACATTTATCACAAGGCCTCGATAGTTGTACCTAGACAGACGGTGTTCCTTGGATCTATATACCAAAGTCTCAGGGGGTGACGGCCCCAACCTTTAATGCTTGCACACTTAGATTTTTGCCCGTGTCTGTTTTTTTTTTTTTTGTATTTTTGGCATTTAAAATGGCTATCCTTCATGCAAAGTCTACACCTTTTTGGTTTCTCCAAAAATCACAATGCGGATGAAATGCAAGAATGGAACAAGAATTTACACAATCTGAAGTAACAAAAAAGAAAGAAATGTTAAGGTTTGGTGTTGAATGATTACCAGGAATTCGATGAGTGCGCTTATCAGGTAGATGTGATAAGTAGTGAAGAAAGCGTCCGATAAGAAGCCTCCAAGCAGAGCCAGAAGGAAAGCTGTCCCCATGAAATTGGTAACATTGTTTGCCGATTTGGAGGGAGATAAGTGCATGTACTTTGACAGATACAGCACCAGGTTGCTGGCATTTGCCAAGTACGCCAGGTTCTCCAGCACTTCCGCAGCTATACAGTACAATTGAAACACATCAGAGAGAGAGAGAGAGAATAAACAAAAACAGCCTGCGGAAGCTGACTGATATTTGAATTGTGTCAAAACTGAAAAGCAAGAAGCAAGAGGAAGGCTTTGGGGGAATTTGGTTGTTAATTACCCAAGACAAAGGAAGCAGCAAGCATGCCACCATGTCGGCCCCTCAAAGCAGGTCGATTCCTCCAATCCACATAGCCTTCCCAACTGCTATCCTGGTGTCCTCCTTCCTGTGGGAAAACACAAAAGCAAAAAAAAAAAAACAAACTCTAGAATTAGTAGTAAGAAAGCAATACAGGTTTCTTGTCTGTTGTTTGATAAAGCAAGAGTAAGAACAAGGAGAGTGAGTGAGAGGACAACATCAAAAAAGAAGCAAAAAAATAGAAAAAAAGGCGAACCCACCATTGCTCTTTCTCTGTCTCACCCTTCCTTTTTCAACTTGGGTAAGTTGTGTTGGATCTCAGGTGAGAGAAGAACTTTGATTAGAAAAGCAAGGTGATGACTGGTGGGGTGTATTTAAAGAGTGGGGGAGGGAAGGGCATTGGGTTCAATTTGGGAGGAGAGAATGGTCTATAGACCCATTAGAAAATGACTTTGATCGATCCCCCTTGGAACCTTTTCCATTACTAAGAATCCTTTCTTTTTCTTTTTTCTTATTTTTTTTCTTTCACAATTCTTTTTTATGCATTCCAAACTCCATGTGACAACATAGTGCGGTAAGAACAAAAAACACAAAAAACAAAGGTTAGGTTCTTATCAAACATTGCTAGCTTCATTATACAAAGATTAAAAGATGACTATATCTCCCCAAAAGCATGAGAGAAGTATTAAAAAAAAAGAACCCTTTCCACCCAAAGTAAAAAGCGAAATTAAACAGAAAACAAAGGTACTCTTCCTCTCTTTCTTTATTTCTTTCTTTCTTTGACTCTCAATAACAAAACCCAAATAACTTATGTTAAATCATAAAGTTGTTGATGCCTCACCCTCCTAATTAAAGTATGTTTGCTTTCATAAAATAGTAATGTTAAAAGGAGGCAATCTTTTGTCCTCCTCTACCTTGTTTTATTATACTATATATATTGTTTGATTAGAATATAATTAAGATAAAGAATTGATTCTTTAATCAGCGTTACACACGTAGCCAACATGATCCTTCAAGCTCAAACTTTGACTAATCAACTCAGGAATTTATTTATGTGGGTGACTATATAAGCATTGGTTATAGCAGCTTTATACAAATACATTTGTGACCGTCTGATTTTTAGGTATTTTTATCTCCCCAATATCATCGATTGCAAAGCCTGGTTAAAAAGAAACAACGCAATTAGTTGAGTGGTAAATATACTATTCATTTCACATATTATATATGGAACTATTAGAAATCTAATCAAGAAAGCGATGGAATATTCATCATATTTCTTGAACAACTAATGATTTGGTTGATAAATCTATAAAAGAAAAGATTTACGTAATCAGAATTTGTTATTGATATTTAGTTGATTTTGGACCATGGCTGGTGCTCCTTGATAATTTCCCAATGATTTGATTTTTTTTTTCCTAAAAAAGAAGCAGTGTCTTTTCTTGTGGGTTGAAAGAGAGTATGTGTCATAAAGGATAGAAAGTGAGTCAAAATTATGGTAGCCTTTTGAAGGGCATACCCACCATCATCCACTTAGCCTGGCTAGTGGCAGGACCACGGACGGTGATCTTCTAAAGCTATGCATATATATATATATATATATATATATATATATATGACCTTAATTAGAACAAGAATTTTTCCTACCCAAAAATAAAAGAATTCTTGGGGGGGTTTGAAAGCTAACAATAGCTTGACATGATGGAATTTTATTAGCACAGTGGAGGATTATTATATTGTTTCCATGACCTTAAATTAAATTTGTGTTATAAGTTTTAAAGTTATGGAAATGATAAGATTTTGTTTTGTACAATTTGGTTGAAGTCAAACTACTAAAATCAAAGCACTTCTGCTTGATGATCTTACAATAATATACAACAGATAAACTTACTCAATCAGTCACTTACTCTCAATATTATATAAGTGCTATTCACATCAATTTTTGTATGAGTATGAGGATTTTAATAGAGACATCTATTTGGGAAAATTCTTACTTGTATCAACTTATTTGCAATGAAATTTGTCTCTTTGAATATGTGCTTGAAAGATAAATCGATGATGGGTATTAGGAAATATGAGATTTGTGCTCATTTTGCGTGTGCCATAGTCTTTACTTGGTAAAATTTGATTATCATCCCTTTAGTTTGCAAGACAGATTTTATCACTGTGTCTCTCTCATTAGAAAGAAACCCCTCCCACCTTTTTCACAGATCTTGTCATCTTCTTCGTCCAATCCCAGGAATGGCTGAACTCGTGAATCATTTTATCAATGGAATTCAATTGTCAACGATGTATATAAGTCATGTTTTTCATGCGCATCGTGTGATGTCTTGCTGTGTTGAACCAGTCCATGGGGTCCCAAAAATGTTTGTTTTGACAAATCTTTAAGCTCACCTATCAGCTGACTAAACCCAAATGACCACAAAAACTCACTGGCTGATTCGTTGAAAGTCAATGGAAATTGCTAGCCTAAATCTTTTCGAACATTCTTCTAACATATATTATATAGTTTTTGATCACAGAGTAAAACCTGGTGCAAAGCATGGCAATTTTCCTTAACAGGCAGATTGAAAACTTAAAATTTCAACAGTAAAAGTAACAAATCCAACATATTTTTAAAAAATTAATAATTTAACAAACAAATTATAAAAATTAATGTTCAACGTCAATAAATTATGATGTTAATATTTGATTGAGATTCGAATAATTTTTGTTTTGCTTTCGAACATTATTGGTGGACTAATCAGGAAGTTTCTTTAGAAAAGAACAAACAAATTGGCAGTTCAATTTAATTTTAGAGCTCTTTAAGCCACAATTTTTTTTCTGCAGAATCTGTGCTGATAGCTATAATCACAATGATAAAGGGAGAGCATTTGATCTCACAAATCAACAGGATTCAAAGCTAAAATGCAAGTTGCAGTTGGTTAAAAAGCATCATTAAGAACGTTCACACATTCCCACTCAGATTGTGACAAGACCCCCCTTTGCGGAGTTCACCGCTAATTGTAACGTGATAAGGAGAAACTTGGGTCCTATAGACCAATGAAAAGATTATGGTCGTCCTCGTTTTACCCAGATTTTTGCTTTGACACCCTGATTTGTCCAATTAAAGCTCGCCCACATACTGTTTTATAGGCTGCTAATCTTTCACCCCAAAACAGACAAAAGCTAGAGATAAACTATTAGCCATGAGGATCACGGGGGCCGAGGGGCTGGCTTTTCCCTTTCGATTCTACCGAAGATTTTGATAGCAATTCTTCAACTGGCATCCAATCAGACTATGACACCTGATCAAATCCGTGTCAGAAAGGTCTCTGTTCATGACAGACAGGATTATGACCGCCTCAAATTGTCTCTATGCACATGTTTTTTCATGATCAGTGACTGCAATTTTGTTAAAGCTTGATGCTGATGACTCTATTCCATGCACATGCTTGGCAAGTTTTAGGCATTCGAAAACAGTATTACAAGCGAAGGTAGACTTCCACGTTGTGTTATCTTCATTTGACTGCAAAAATTAAAGAAATGAAAGAATTCGTTGCATACAGATGCTTGGCAATTACCTTGAAACGTGTCCAAGTTATGACCCAAAGCAGCTAATTGCCTGCATTTTCGAGAAGCGCTTACTGTTACACGCATGCAATGGTTGGTAGCTGAAAATGATATTTAATCCAAGTCTATGTATTGTTAGGCGTGCATGCTTCCTAATTTTGGTTAGGTTAAGAACTAATTTTGTTGTTTTCTAGATATAGGTCTATAGATTTCTAATTATTAATAATAATAGAGTTTTATTGTGCTTCTTTAATTTTTTAAATAAAACTTTGAATTCAAATTCTAATGTATAAGTTTTTTTTTAAAGGTAATTAAACGTTTCATTAATTACAAGTATTACAAAAGCTATCCTGTAAAACAATAGTGATGCTTGTAAAAGGATGGACATAAAAACTGCTTTCCATGCAAGACTTGTGTACAGGAACAAAATAAAACCAGTCCAGTTGTTATGAGATCAAACAACAACAACATAAAATTAATCCCACATGAATAAATCGGCAAAGCAGAAACTTAATCTGCCATTTATTAATCCTAAACACACTTAATTATTAAATAACGAGTACTATTTTTATAATAATATTTTTGTATTAAATGTTGCTATAGTTGATATATGGATAAAGTTAATGATTTCAATGTATTAAACGAAAATATCACTTAAAATATATAATAATTTTCATAAGTATTTTTAAAAATACAGTAAGAAAACCCTTTGTCTTATCAAATTAAATATATATATATATATATATCTTTTTCCTCGTCGAGTCAAAAAGGAAATACGAGATATTTTGTGTAGAAAAGAGATTAAAGTAAAGGGGCCACATGTATTTATAAGGCAACAAATTATATAAGTAAGCTAAGAATTTAATAAGCTAAGCTTGGAATGGACGGACATATGCAGAGAAAGAAAGGAGGGAAATGGTGCTTTGAACATCAAAGAAAACGACGAACCAAACCAAGCCAAAGTCTACACTTTCTCACTTGTGAAGGTGACACTGATACCCACCCCAAAATGCACGTTAGTGTGTGGAGCAAACAGCTCAGCTCTTCCCCTCATTATTAATTTAATTAATTACGAAGTCGATTTATGTTCAAGTGATCATGCCTTTGAGCTGAGCATATCCAATAAAACTGTGGGCTAAGGGGGGCTTATCCTCAAAAACATATCAATTTCCTGCTACAACCGGCATTTTTCTGCACACATGTGAGCGTGAGGTGTGCGCCCCTGGGCGGAGTCGCCATCTCGATCTATTCCTTCTACAGTTTCAAACGTTGTCGTGCATGTAACACAGACCTAATTTTTGCATTGCGACTGGGAATTATAAATTTTTTGACTAGAAAGTTAAGTTTGCCTTGTGAATATGTTAACGCAGACATCTCATTTTGTCTGAAATTTTTAATGAGATTTTAAAAAAATATATTTGATTTAGTTTATTTATTTATTCGTAAGATTGACAGTGATTTTATTTCACGTTGAATTGTTGAATTTTTAGACTCGTACATTATAACAGTTAGTAATGAAACATTATTTCTCCATTTATCTTATCACTCCCGCTGCCTAGTCAATTCCATGCCTTCATCACAAAGGCAAGCTTAAAACAATGGACATTCTCATTAATGATGACAAGGAAAGATGCTAAAGTAGAGGCTAGGAAGTTAGATACTCATGGATAGAATAAGGATGAGATATTCTTAGGATGGATAAACAAATGGATGAAGAGAATACAGAGAATGTTAACTTCCTGATGAAAAAAATATATGGTGGATGGAATCGATAGTGTGTATGTTCTCTGTATGTGGCTCATGTAGCAATCAAATAGTCTGAAAATTCTTAGCTAAAAAACTTCCAAGGATATTGCAATCAAATACTCACCACCTAGCCAGAGAAATCTTATTCCCTATAGATAAACAAAAAGAGCATCTCTAGTAGAACAATTTTTAAGCCAACCCACTTATCTTTTTTTTTTTTTTTATTTTGTGATCGAAAAATTTAAGGGTAGGGATATTTAGAAATGTTATAATTTTAATTTTTTAAAAAAGAAAAAAAACAACAATCGTTAAATCAAACCTAAATTGTTCGATATATAAATCAAGCTGAATGTACAAACTTTGATATATACTCCATATAGTTGGAGAAGATTCTAGTTAAGATAAGCTCATGTTCCAAGTTTTCACACCATGGAGAGAGAATAAAAATGGAACTTGATTCAAAAGGCAAATTAAAAATGATGTACAAATAGTTCATCATATTGGATTAATTGGCCAATACTCAAAGAGGGATAATTTAACCAAAAAAAAAAATCCTCTGCTTCAGCATTAATTTTGCATAAGAATTGTCATCATGACACACCCTGAAATATGCTTGACCAAAAAAGAAAAAAAAAACTTTATGATATATGCCTACCCAAAATTATATGTATTCTGATTAGATAAGAGATGGCAGAAGTAAAGGCTTTTAATATTTAGTCTTGGTTCTACTAATAAGTTTGATTTAAGAATAAAAATTTCCTATTTTTATTAATAAGTTATTACAAACAACTAAGTAAAGCAAAGATCAATCTGTACTTAATTCTAATTGGCCGATGTTAATTTAAAGCTTAAGCAAAGGTGAAGCATTGACTTTGTGTGGATCTCAGGTTAGTTGACTCTAAAATATTCCTAAATTCTTGCTAATTGATTATCTTAATCATGGCCAGAGATGCTTAACTATTTTCTAAGCATTGTCAATGACTTTTGGCGGCATTAAACTTTGCTCAAAATAATTAATATTGTTATCATGTTAATTCTCGAATTCCAATGGAATTATTCTTTTCGTCTATATTTCTTTGTCTGTTTTCTCCTTTCGAAAGGTCTTAAAATAAATTTTTTTAGATACTAAATACTTTTTCTTTTTTCTATATTATAAATTTATTTTTCATAAATTTCTTTATATTTTCATGTTAAAAATCATTGAAGATCTATATTATAAAAAGTTTCAAATTTTAATATAAATATATCAAAATTAAAACTTTGATCTTAATTTACGTGAAATTAAAATAAACATTTAGAGACGGAGAGAATATTTCTTTTCTCCATTTGACTTTTTTCAGTACGAATTAATATATATGTGTACAACACACCTTCAAATTAAATACTATATAGCTGTTAAGGTTAGAAACCTAAGACAATTAACCATATTTCTGTATAATTTGTAATAGAAAACATTGTCAAAATGTAGCAAACCAATATGTATGCAAGTCAACAAGAATCTTAGAATCATAGAATCCATTTAGCCCAAAAACAAATTTTTTTCTGCCTTTTTTATTGTCTAATAATGATAAAAACCTAGCTAAGCTAACATGCAATGCACCATAAAACCATATGTGTTGATGTCAAGAATTCAGCAAATATTAAATGCAATTTTCTCTTTTTATGGATTTAATTAAATCTTTAAACAATTTTAAAAAGTAGGAAATAAATTACAAAGTTTTGTTGTAGTATTATTTACTCTTCAATTCCGAAGAAAAGATAGCCTCACTTCTCCCCAGAAAGTCGGTGATGCTTTGCCTAAATCCAATGCAAATTCATTTAATAATATGGTCATTAAATTTTAATTATAAAGTAATTATTTCCTTAATGATCCAAAGGATAAGGTGATAAGCATTGATGCTCCTTAATTAATTAAATATGGAATAAAGTTATTCTATTTAACTATATATTGAATTGCATTTACATACTTTATGATTTTCTTATGTATATTTTCATAATAAATTTTCACATTTTTTATGATCCTTAATTAGCTACCAAAATGAAGTGTCAGCAGAGTCCTAACCTCTTGACATTTTCTATAGAAAATTTCAATTGCTAACCTCCATCTGATTAAAGAAGAAAAGGGTTCCTATCTCTATTGTTAATTAATTCAAAGCAGCCAGTGCAGATGTAAACGATACTAATAAAGAACTGTTGAATTAAGTTACAATTTTGTTGATTATATATATATATATATATATATATATATTTTAGACGTGCAAGGATTAGTCTTACTGAAAATCCCAATTGGCAGAAACTTGGAAATGTAAGCAATAGTGATGTTCAAGATCTTTGAACATTGACTTAATTTGCATATATTCTCAGAATACCTCTGTCCTTACTTTTTTTTTTTTTTGTCCCTTGATTTATTGCTTACTCTTCTATGACAGTGAAGTTTTCAGTATTGAAATATAGCCCATTTCCTTCGGCAGCATTAGATTTCAATTTTTCAATATTAATAATATCATCTTGTTCTTGAGTTTTCAACTCAAGATATTATTACGTAAAATAAACTCGGGCTTTAATTACATTTACTTAAATTTTTAAATATAATTTTTTCATCTTTCATAGTAATTAATGAAGTGTAGTCATCGTTACTGTATGTAACTTCTATAATCATATTCTATTCAAAATACGGTTAAAAAATTTGCATGACATAATCAAACTTATAGAATTGCTATTAAAAGGTAAAAGAATGTAATTAAGAAGACTCTTAACAACATTACAAGAGAAAAAAATACGTACTTAAAAGTTAAATTTATTGTAGTGTTTTTCCCATTACGGGTGAAAACATTTCGAGATCAAGGACAAAAACACTAAACCCTAACCAGCAATATTGCCACAAGGTATGGATCATGGCAAGAAGAATCCATTTTTTCTAGACTGCAATTTGGCTTTGGCGTTAGTTTTGATTTGACTGCAACAAAGGAGAAGGAGGGTAGGAGAGTTTTGTTGGAAAACTGCTTTGATTCTCAAGTTCATGCTAGGAAAAAGATGGGGTTGAAGTAGATATTCATACTCTTATCAAAAAGCCTATGATGTTCTGTTCTTTTTCTTTTCTAAGGTTAGGTATGAAGGGTTTTCATGGGTCCATTTACGGCAAACTTCCAAGTTTCAAACTCTCTAACTCTTTAAGCAATTCCCTCACGTGGGGTAGCTAGCTTAGTACTTGTCAATTGAACAAAGTCTTGACAATGTCATGGGAGGAGGAAGTGGGATTCCGGTGGATTTGGCTGGGAAGATATAGTTCAGTAATTGTATGCCAAAAGAGGGCCAATTCTGCTGCTTTTCTTTAAAGGTTTAATAGGGGGACCAAACAGCAACAATGCAATTCACACTGCTGGGGATTTTGTCGAAAAGGGAATCCAAACTTCCACCATACAGAACCCTTTTGGTCTTATATATGTTATTCAAAGAACAAATTTCAGAGAACCAACCAAGTATATGAATGAACCTTAATTAATCCCCAAAGCGTTTACCTATCAAAGATAAATACTCTTTTTCTTTGGTTTGCAGTTCGTTTCTGTTGTTCTTTCTACAGCTGCAAAGGGGTAGGCTTCATGTCTAATTTCATTGATGTATTCAGTTGATATTTGCGTGGAGGCTTCTCCTTTGTGCTTTCCACATACTTCATTGAGATAAAGGAGTGATTCAAAGACTAATACAGTCAGTTCAAGTCACTTTTACAAGTTAATTCGATTTGGAATATAATTTGGTTAGATTAAAAGAACCCAGATTTTCCAAAATAATCTAGAATGATAAATAAAACTTTTTTCGTCAATACATGCATTCATGCATTGAGATCAATAAGCTTAATTTGATTGTAACTCTTTAGTCAATGATAGATATGATTAATTGGATATAGACAAAGTATTTTCCTGTCATGAAATCTTTGTTTGATTCTCTCTATCAGATTTACAACTTAATTAATAGTAATATGACATGTGACATTGTCAACTCGAATGTGTATTCTTTCTATTGGGCCATGGAGGGGGAATATTGGAGTTGATGGAAAGGGACTGCTTCGGTTTGCACCCAAGAATGAGCCCATCTCCCTTGATCCAAGTTTCCCAATTGACTGACTGATGCCCACAAACCATTAATGAAACGCCTGATCCATATCAACAGCACCCAACTAAACAATATGTTCAGACAGATTAATTGAATTATATATAATATTTGATTCAATCTTGATATTAATATAATGTATTTGGTTTGGTTAGATTCGAGTCTTTTTGTCTTATTAAATAAAAAAATAAAAGAAGAAACCCAAACTCAAAAGTTTTAAAGAAAGATTTAGAATGACCAAAAATATTCGGTCTTTACTCTGTCTTCTTGGAATATAGCCAACCATACACCAATAAAAGAAAAATCTTCCCCCTGCCTAGATTTGGTATAGTAAAATGAACACGTAATGCAATCGATCGATCGAAAACCTTCGAAAAGTGTGTGGTGGAGATTGACAACACGTATCGAGATCAAACTGACATAAGAGAATTTTTGAAGCCTGGATTGATTAGGCTAAACTTTTCTTTTTGGAAATGCATGTTGGTGTTGATGATAGTGATGGAGGCGACATCCTATGGGCAGGGCCAAGAATGATGGGCATCGGCCTCAGTTCTTTCAGTGGAGCACAGTTAATACCTCGAAACCCATGTGGGATTGCTTACAAGCTAATCAAAGCAATATATCCTTGGTGACAAACATGATTAATTATCAGCTACCAGATATAATCAATCAACAATCATCCATCAACTGCAATTTTCTAGTATAAATGTTTCAATCCCCAGAAACCTAACTTTTTTAAAGTTATATCACACTCTTCTTCTGCAGTACAGGTCACTCATCCAATGAATTGCTTTTAACAATGGGAGTTTTCAACTACAAAAAATTGAAATCCGGTGGAAATTAGGTAGAAATTTGATGAAGAATAGTCAATAAGGCAATGGGTTTCCAATTGGTTTTGTCTTATAGGTAAGATTTTTTAAGTTAATGTAATTAGAAGTATTTTTCTCTCTTCTTACAAAGTTTATTTCGATTTTTTTCGATATTCAAACTCGAAATCTTTAAATTAAAAAATTTGGGTTTTCATAAGTGAATTTGATGTTCATTTGTAATAATATTCCAATGCCCCATTCCCCAAGTTCACTTTGTTCAAATCCTTAAGACAAATCAACAAAACCTTTTATGACTTAACCATTGTTAATATAGATGGAGACAAATGAAAGTCATGATACTCTTCTCGTCTCTAAATATTTGTTTCTTTTTTTTCGTCTCATGAATGTATTTTTAAAACATTGAACCAATAAAATGAAAGTCAGCCCAAGGATCATTCAAGTTTAATTAAATTAATCTTAATGATGCCATACCCCATTAGCTGACCAAGCATTTGAAGCCAAAATTGAGCATAATTTCTCCTTTGGGTTCTCATTAAAATCCAATAATTTTATGATTTTGATGAAAATAAAAATTAGAAAAAAAATTTTAATTTGAGATTTTTTTATTTAAAAAAAGGGTTTTAAAATTTATTTTTTAAATAAAAAATTATATATTAATTAATAAATTAAAAACTCAATTGTAAATTTAACATAAGATTTGAATTTAAGGTTTAGAAAAATTATGACACCATTGACTTGGAAAAGCCACAAGCAATGTGCAGGAAATCACCAATCCCTACTGGCATGTACTGTAGACCCACAAAGGGGGCTGCTATCTGACATTATCAAAATCAATTTCCAAACAAATAATTAAGCCTTCCCTCCCACGTCCAAATTATTAAAAAGAAAAACATGTTCACGTCTCAATCAGATTCTTTGACAGGACCATGTGCAACAAGCATTCTGTTGAAATTAAAATTTTTATTAAAAAATTATTTTTAAATTTATCTATAAAATAATAATCTCAAAATCATCACCTGACTCCATCATTTAGATACTTAATTAATTAATCGAGTTTTCAGAAAATTAAGAGCAAGGATTGAAATCGAAAGATTTGCCATTTTCTTTATTAACAATTTTTTTTTGCTCATTTTAGGCTTCCATGTTCCAATTGATATTAATATGTTAAGTTAATAGGACTAATTTTTAAATCAATAAAATCTCAAAATTATAAGTGATTTAAAATTTTAGTGTTTAATGATCATCGATAATTCATTGTATCTTGAATTACTCAATCCGATTAAGTAAGATTAAAGTATCTTATAATCAAATTAAAATAAAATATTTAAAGATTTATAAACATGATTAAGTATGGATAAGAGATAAAATCAAAAAGGTCAAAAGTAGATAAAAAGAAGGACAAAATAAAGGAGGGATACCAAATATTTGGAAAGAGATGGTTTCTTGTGAGTGACTTCGCACTTATCAAGTTGATAAAAAGTTTCCCATAAAATCCAATTTTTATTGTTTCTGATTGGATTAGACAGATATTATCCGAAAGCAACACTTAAAAATTAAATACAAAATTAAAAGCCTTGAGACAATGAATATGTTGTATGAGTACGTAGGAAGGACTGGGCGGGGGGTGGAACGGGATGATAAGAAATGCAATCCAGCTAGGCCTAAAAGGGCACTCCTGGCGAAGTAAGATAACATCATTTTCAGCCTCCACTTGCAGATGTGCTTTGCTTGGAAAAAGGGAAAAGAAAAGAGAAAAGAGAAAAAACAACAAAAGAAATTAACCTTTGGTCCCCTTCGTAGGATCTGGTACAATTTTAACGCATACAACTTTAGGGACTTTAGACTCTGCTGCTGCAACTGGTCTAAGTAGCAATGTTGAACAAGTCCAACTTAGCTACTTTTCCCACACCTAGAGAGTGTAAGCAGCAAAAAGAACAGAATGAGAACCAGCCACTTTCCCATGGAATCAAAAGGATTATTGGGTACATGTGGATTTCAATCTCAACTACAAGGATCCTCCCCCTTTTGAATATAACGGAAAGGACCTGAGAATATATACCTGTAGTCTTCTGCTTATTCAGCAGGGAAATGGCAAACCCACCAGGTCACCACCACCAAGGAGAAATAAGCATTAACAGGGAATCAACTAAGATGGAAATGACAACTTATTGAAAACTAAAACTTTCATTTGCCAAATATAGTAGTATCTTAAACATGTGAGGATGAGCCGAAAAACCACAAAGGCTATCAATCAAAATTTGTACCAACAGATCAACCACTTTTTCCAGACAGATGAATCCCTTGGACGGCTCTGTAGCACAAGAAAACCCAAAGGATTTGTTTTGTTTCATTCCTCATAAGAAGAAGAAACTCATTCCTCTTTAAACACACATGTCTCTCTCTTTCAGTAAAAACATATAAATTAAACTCACTCACAAAAAGCACTACCCCAAGAACTCATCTTGGAGAGTCCCCGAGATCTCTCGCTTCTACTTTCAACATTAATTTAAAAAACTTAGATATCTCCAACTATTAAGGCTTATAATATTAAATATGTAGTTCTAATTCCTAACTGCAAAACTTATGGGCACGCAATGTTGAGGGGGGCTACTTCTTCGCCAAAAAGGGAGTCATCAGTGCCGAAATCACAATCTGGTAGCTCACTGGGCTCATCGCCTTCGATCCCACAAATACTGAGGTCTTCAATGCTGCAATATTCCTCCAGCACCATCCCAAAATCATTGACTAACAGATAATCAGCAGGCTCCGCATCTAAGTTGAGCTCTTGTCCGACTGAACCAGACAGCAGAGGATCATCAATGAAACAGAAATCGGGTATCGGTAGATTGGCAAAGTTTACATCCAACCCTTCATTGTTTTCATCCTCGAAATCACCATTGTTGTTTGAGACTGAAACAGATGCAGAGGTATCCAGTTCGAGCACTGATGATGGCGAAGTATGTGATAAAAGGCTCTCGGACTCTTCAGAAGTAGACGGAACAGAGTTGCTGTTGTGAGAAGCAACAGCAGAACATGAAGCTTCATTGGTTTTATCAGATGAAGCAGAGGCGGCAGCAGCAGCAGCCAAAGCATCAAATTCGAGCTTTTTAGCATCATAAGCCTTGGCTGCTTCTTCAAGAGTATCATAAGTTCCCAACCAAATCCTGGTTTTCTTCAGTGGGTGCCTGATCTCAGCAGCCCATTTGCCCCATTTCCGTTGACGAACGCCAACAGGTTTTTTGGTTTTAGACAGTGGAGCTTTACCTTCAAGGGTTTTACTCCAAACCCTCTTCTTGCCAGCAGGGGTTTTGGTGTTACTGTCTTGGGAAGAAGTCCCAGATTCAAGAGGTTTTAACCGAGGAACAAGACCAAAAGCAGGAACTTTAATTTCACGAACAACACGCTTTCCCCTTTGAGCCTTTCTAGCAACACTTCCCTCAGATTCATCTTCACTTGAAGATGAATCAGTAGCATAAGGATCATGAAAGATAACACGAACTTTTCTAGTCATTTGAGTCTCTTCTTCAGTCAAGATTGGTTGGATTTTCTTCGTTTTTTTGCTGGATTTACCGAGATCCATGGATTGTTTTCGCGGCTCTGGCATTTTTGGCAGCAAAAACTGGTTATATCTCACCTAAAACCCCCCTCAAACTATCCAGAAAATTGTCAACAAGTATGGAAAACAAAAATCAAGAACACAAAAAGAGAGAACAAAATCTGGGACTATCAAAGCAGTATCAAGTATGAGCCCCTCTCAGAAACAAGAACAGATAGAAAAATCTTTGCTTTATGTGAAAGCCCCCGAAACACACTACTCCAGAACAAGTCCTGCAAATTAAAACCAAAACGAAATCCATATAAAAAAACTGAAAAAAAAAAACAAAAGCACCAAGATTCAGAGCAAAAACATAAATGACACAAAGATTTATGACATGGGTTTTTAATCTAAAGGCAGGATTTACTTGATGACATACCTTTTTGGTCTCAAACGCATCGAAACAGTCGAGAACACGAGATTCAGTCTCTGCCCGTAGAAGCAGAGAATCATGCAAGAAACAGCCAACAAAGCAGTAGTATACAAGAGAGAACAAACAGTAGTAGAAGATGAAAGCCAGAGCTGCAACTGAGCCCCAATCAAAGCCAAATCAAACTCAGCCGACATAAATCCACTAATCAGCCTCCCTCAACTCTTGGCAAGCGCAACACAGAAAGCCAGCAAAACCAGAGAACCACAGCAACACAGTATCAGCAAAACCCCCACCCTCTCTGCCTTTCACCCTTCAAAGAGAAAACCAAAACCAAAAAATCGCCTTAGATACTGCTAGACATAGCAGGTGAAAAGGAGAAGAAAAAAGAAAAAAGAAAAAAAAAAGATTACAAATCTATGGCCCTGATTTCTTTCTCTATCTTCTATAACATGACAAAAATAGCTAAAATAGTTACTATCGTCTTCCTTTGAATACTAATATGTAAGGCAGAAACCAGCGTGAAAAACAGTGTAAAAGCATAACACAAATCTATATGGAAGAAACATTATTAAAAAAAAAACATAATAAATCAAATGTTTTTATTATTCATCGAAAACCCAAAAGTCCAACTCCCTTGAAAAAAATCTAGAAATAAATTAAAAAAATATTTTTACCTGTCGTTTCTCTCTCTTTCTCACAGTAGTGGGTGTAGACTGACTCAGGATTTTCTTCTTCCTTTTATTCTATTCTTGACGTCTCTGTCTGTGCCCACTCTCAAGGCCATTTACCTTTTCCCAAGCAGTCAAAAAACCGGCATTAAGGAGAAATTTATTCAGATAAATATTCTAAAATAGTTTTTAAAAAGAGATCATTTTTATTTATTTATGGAAATGAATATTTATTATGAGCTGTCATGCACATCCACCAACCATGCATGACCATACCATTACCAATCTTACCATGTCATGGATATCATGTTTAACTGCCCCACCTTTTTTTAACTAGGACTCAAACTCACTCGCTAACGTGTTTTCCACTCTCGAATCCGACGGTCACCATAACTTTGGCGCCTTGTGGAAGGACAAGTTCGTTGTCGTGTTGACACGCTTGGAGTTAGAGATTGGGGATAGAGTGTCTGGCATCTGCAGCTTTTATTTTGGCATAACGTAGGGCGCCGCAAGTCGGCGTCGTATAGGGAAGGGTTTCTCTTACAGCTGGATTCTCGTAGTCATTGGGTCTAGGAGTTTCGTAAATCACGATGTTGCCATTACAAGTGGCGGGTCGTTCGCTTTTAGATTTCTTGATTCCGTTTATCCCTTCTTTTAATTAATTTTTAAGAAAATTTCGGTTTCTTTTACAATTAATAATTAGTGAATTTTATTGATAAAATTAATTTTAAATTATAAATATTTTAATAACTAAAATAAAATTTTAAAAAATCCAAGTTTTTGGTAATCAAATCAATTTTGAAATATATTTATACAAGATATTTTGGTCGTTTATTACTATGTTTGTTCAATTATGTTGCTCGTGCTTCACTTTATTAGTTTTTTAGAATGTTTTGCATAAGGCAATATTATTGTATTTTCGACAAAAAGGGAAGAAAATCTTTTTGGCTTGCAATGTAGTCCCTGCTGGTGTGATAGGGACAAAACACTTGATCAAAATCTAAAACCATTTTCAATTTGTGCAACCTTTCAAAATCAAGATAGCTCGATTTAATGAAATTATCTTTTTTTCCGGCAATTTTATTTCTCGCAAACTCTTTTATTCTACGAAATTAAAATTATAATCAAACAAAACAACTTTTAACAATTAACACTTTACAATTATATATTAGACAATTTTTTATTAAATAGGAGTATTGTTTATAATAATTATTCATACCCTACTTATTCTAACTACAAATAAAATCAAATCATTAAGCCTCATGCATTAGGGTTAATACATGCATGAAAATATATTTTTGAATAAATTTATCATTACATATTTGATAATATTACATCTTGATTTGTTAATTATTTTGATGCGATAAAAACGTTTATATAATTTTTTCAATAAAAACCCTCGTTAAGGTCTACAATTGTAAAAATTTTATGAATGACAAACGGTGTTTAGAGTAACAATTAATCTAACACGTCTCTTTTACATGTAAAATTTAATTATATTTAATTTATAATATAAAATAATAAAATTTGCTTAAAAAATCAAATTTAAGATTATAACATATTTTAGTTGTTACTTTTGAAAATTAGAAGCAATAATTAAATGAAAGGCTACCCTATCTGTTTTGCTGTTTTTCCATAACTCCATGTTGTAGGAATCCAACACCCAAGAGTTAAGACAACCAACAGCCAAAAAATTGACATTAACTATGCAGTTACACCCAATTATTACATACACACTCAAATGGACAAACAACAACTTCGGCAATTACTCACAATACCATTATTCAACCCTTGAATTCTATGAATATATATATATATATATTGAATTATTTACTTGACAAGTGATTAACTGTTGGATTTTGGGTCGGATTCAGATTGCATATTAATTATAATATATTTTAATTATCATAATTAATTAAGTATTTAATTTAATTATAAATATATGTTTTTTTATATTTAAAGAATTGAGTTCAACTCAAGAACCATTGAATAAAGTTTTTAGATTAAACTGTGTGTAGCATGTATATACGGCTATCGATGAGTATGTTTAAGATTTTAGTTAATTATCTCCTTAATAAATGAGAATTAAGAATGATTGGATGTACAACAAATGCCTTGAACCTTAGATTATATACTTATATTCAAATTAGAAATATTAAAAAGAAGAAAATAGGAAAATTTGTACAAAAATTGAATAGAAGAAAAAAAAGAGGTGTGAAAATGCAATAAAACTTTTTGGCATATCTTGACTTTCTATGTATCACGTGTTTTTCCATCAATAAGTTATGTCAAATGTCAATTATAAGAATTTTAGATTTTACCTAAAATTTACTTATTTTATACTAAGAGTATTAAACATTTTAAAATTATCATATTATCTTGAAATTTTATATAATTACAATAATTAATATTATATGACATACAATGGTAACGTTTAGTATAAAAAAAGTGAAAGCACATTCCCTATAATGTGTTTAGTTAAATTATATTACAGTGTTTGTTTTGTAACAAACTACTGCAATATAAGATTCCAATGCAATCACATTACAATTAAAAGATATAATATGATTACAGTTCAAAATCAATACAATCACATTACATTGTACTCTGTAATATTCTTAAAGACATTTTTACCTTTTAATTTTATTATCTTATTAAAAATATTTTATAATGTTATAATTAAAATAAAATATATATAAAAAATAAAATAAAATATATAAAATAAAAATTTATATAATATAGGTAAAATAAAATAAACTAAATTATATAATATAAAAAATATATTAAAAATATAAAATATAAAAATAGAATAATAAATAAAAATAAAATATATGACATTAAAAATATATTTAAAAAAATATTATATAAAAATTAATAATAAAAAATATAAATATATTACATTTATATTTTAATAACTAAAAATAATTTTAAAAATTAACATTACATTTTTAATAAAATATTATAAATCAAACGCTGTAATGTTATTTTATTTATATATAATATTATTTTTTTATAATAATATTTATTATAATAATATTATAAATAATCATATTATCTGTAATTACATTATATTGTAAAATATTAAATGTCATTAATATGTATTACTTGTTGATATGTTGGAGGTCTAAAAGAGATGATAAATATTTATTAATTAAATAATTACAGTTATAATTTTTTTAAGAAAATATTAAATAAAATATACACTCCCGGTGTTAAATTTACAAGGCTGAGTTGTCTGTTGTTACATAGCAGAACGAGGGCTCTGAGCCACCTCAGCAATCCCAGGATGACAGCAACCACCGCCCAATTCTTGAGAAAGGTGACGAGAGAGTTAAAAAAACCAAAAAAAAAGTAAAAGGGCAAAAGAGAACAAAGCAACTGCAGAACCAAGCACTTTCCGCGCAATTGCAGACAAAGACCACAAATTGCATGGGAAGAGGGGTTAGGTGGCCCCACTAAGTAATCCTTATCATCATCGGCAAACCCAACAGCTGGCAGACACTTGTCCCTCTGTCTACACGTGTCGATTGATGCCTTGGGGTAAGACCGAAATAGTTGGTGTTTTGGCGGGAAAGAGGAGGCAGTCGGCTCCACGTCAGCTCCTTTGGCGGGAAACGGAAGCTACACTCCCCCCTTCCCTCCGTCTCCTATCTCCTGGGTCCACTCATATTCACTTGCGTACCCCACTCGGCCTGCTCCCCATAAACCCCACTTTTTTAAAAAAGTCAACATGCATGCATGACAATCCGTCATCATGTATGCGACGCTGTTGTCATCATCATAATCATGACACATTAAATACTAAAGAAGGAGGTCACGTGACTTGTGTGGACAAATATCCAGTGGACAGAAAGGTAACGTGCTTGCTACTGCTGCTAGCTGACTGGGCTTCTTCCTTTTCGCAAGTATGGGGGGAGGCGTTGCAATTGGTGGGTGCCGATGTCGGACAAGATCTCAGTGTGTTTATTTATTTATTTGCTTTGCAATTAGTTGGCGACGTATCATCCGTTGGATTTCACTGCTGCTCCTTTCGATGCGAACATGGTCAGGTGCCTCGACTGCCCCCAGTTCAAAGCTCCCGCTCTTTCTGCTTTTGTTATTAAGCGTTGGTGGTACTGCTACTAGAATTGTATTATACTTTTTAGTGACGAATATATATATATATATATATATTTAGCTAAGATTACGTGCAAGGAGTAAAGGCTAACTTAGACATATTTAACTTAATTTAGATAATTAGCATGCTTTTAAATAATTATAGGTATTAGATTTCTATTTGCAACTGATTTCGGGTTTCTTTAAAATATTTATTTTGATAAAAAATTTGCATATTCGAGTATTCAAAATTAACTTATATCCGATTTATTATCATATTGTCGTAAATGTTCAAGTCAATTTTATGAATAGTCATTAAATTTATATATTTTTCTCTCTTTTTTAATCAAATTTCAGTTTGTTAAATTGTATCAAATATAATCACTTTATGAATTATGTTTGAATAAATAATGAAATGATTATTCCGTAACTATTTAAACAATCATGTCATTTAAAAATGTTTTAGTCACTTAATTAGGACGAATTAAAGTTTAGGCGACTGATCTTTGAAATTTAAGACAAATTGAAAGAAATTGGAATAAAAATTCAACTTAGTTTGGAAGGTATTATTACATTAATATAGGAGACCTCAAATTTGCATTACTGCATTTTAAACTACAACATCAATGGAAGAGCCTCTAAGCATGCAATGAAGATTTAAACCTCAGTTTTTCTGGGTTTTTTTTTGCTTGGTTGCATGGGAAAGGATGAACAGACTTTAAAGCTCATCTCCTCTCCATGAAGAACCACAATTAAGGAACAGGAAATCATCAACAATGAAAAGAGAAAAAACAAAAAAGTACCACTTAGTCTGGAGAAGATCTTGATCATCAACCTTATACCCCCATTTTCCAGGACACGGCGAAGTTCTTTCCAACAGGTAAATCCAAACCTGCAACCTCTACCTTCAAAGTCGTCTTCTTGTCTTCTTCAATGCCTTGCAGGTGCTTCTGTTCCAGTGAGCTCAGCTCTACATTGGAAGTACCAGGGGCTACTGGACTTCCATTGATTTCGAGAGCAGATGTGTCTACACTTCCGCCCAATCCCAACACAGTAATCTTCTCAATTTTCCAGCCCTTCTCTAAAGCAAATTTGCCCTCCTGAACTTCTGACCAGACCTTCACGGAACCCTGGTTCATGGTTGCGTATAATTCGACATACGTTGAATACCCGTTTCCGAGTTTCATTTCGGGAAGTTCATCATTGTCAAGATAAATGGTTCCTTTGGCTTGTCCTTTGGTAGCCCCAGCAGGGAAGGTCACTACGAGACTGAATGGCGTCATTCTAGCTTCCTTAGAGATCATCCCACCTTGCTGCATTGGTAATATGGTATTCTGATACAGATGTACATTAACCACATTCAAAGGTGCATCAAGGGTAAAGTACTGTCCCTTTGACACAATGGTTTGTGTCATATCAAACATACTGTACCAAGAACCTGGGGGGAAGAGTGCTTTAACCTCTGTTTTGCCCTGCTCAAGCACTGGAGACACCATGAGACTGTTTCCTAGCAAGAATTGGGTGCTCAGCCCGTAGCACTCTTCGAAAGTAGGGAACGAGAAGAAAAGGGGCCTGGCTATTGGTGCTCCGCTTATATGAGCCTCATACGTCATCGTGTAGAGGTAAGGGAGAAGTTTATACCTCATACCTAGAGCATTTCGAGCAGATTTGGCTACAGTGTCCCATTGGTACAGCTCCTGTCTCGGGGAGTAGAAATTTGCATGATCTCTAGAGAAGGGGTAAAAAGCACCGACTTCAATCCAACGGTTACACAGCTCTTCTGTTGGAGCAGGATAGAACCCACATATATCTGAACCAACCATTGGAACCCCAAATAAACCAAAATTCAGCATAGTAGATATTGAATACTTCAAATCTTCCCAAGTGCCCTTGTTATCACCTGTCCAGTGCGCAGCATACTTTCCTGAACCGACATATGTAGAGCGTGACAATATAAATGGTCGTTTGCCCTCAAGCCCTTGGAGAGCCTTGTGAGTTGCAATGGATTGAGAAAAGCCATAAAGACTATGAGCATCATACTCTAAAACACCATTGTAGTGAACTGCACTAGTGGCAATAGTTTTGAACCCTATTGGCACCTGCAACCCTGAAGCATTTATCTTGTATGGTGGATCATCCCATCTTGTCTTTGTTATGTTCTTGCAGTCCAAGCAACAGATCCAACCAGGTCCAGTCCCACTAGGACACTGCTTGCCCTTTGGAATTTCGCACTTCCCACTGCAGAAATTTGAAGCTTCATTCATGTCAATCCAGAGCCCATCAACAGGGACAAGTTCATGAAAGCGTCTAATTTCATCGCCCCACCATGCAACTGTTTTAGGGTTGAGGAAGTCCGGGAAATTAACAGCCCCTGGCCAAACCTGGGCCAAGTAAGGCTCACCCTCATACTTTATAAAAACATCATTGGCAATGCCTCTTTGATAAACACCGTAACTAGAATTAACAGCAATTCCAGGATCAATAATGACAATGTATTTCATGCCTATGTTATGTATTTTTTCAAGGAATGCCAGAAGCTTTGGACGAGGGTAGTTGTTGGGGTTGAGGGTGAAGTCTTTATGGCCATCCATATGATCATCATCATTCCAGATCACATCAAGCGGGATCTTAGCCTTCTTGTAGTTCTCAACAACATCTTCAACTACAGAGAGGTTATGGTATCCCCATCGACATTGGTGAAACCCTGTACATCAAATGCATACAAACAAAATTAGAAATATATTTTATTCATCTTGACTACAAATGAAAAAAGGCCTTCAAGCACCTCCTGTTTAATTATCAGCATTAGCAACAGTACAGTAGGAGAAGAAAACACTTGAGGAGTTAGTTGAATTATCTCTAAAGTGCCGGTGCAAGCGTCAATTGGCACGAAAATGAAAATCTAATGACCAAATATATTTGTTGTTCTCTTGTCTCTTTAACTTAGTCCCATTTTTTACAAAATGAAGAAAGAAGTTCATATCATGTGTTGGGGTGATAATTTGCAGTCAAAGATTGTAATGGCATCAGGATTCAGTAAATTTCTAGCGACATCTAAGCGACACGACTGCAAAGGATTTCCGTAGCTCAAGTACAGATGTTACCATTTTACCTATAATTCATGACAAGCAGTGGCAACTCCACAAGCTAGTGCCAACATACAAACACATTAATCAATTTTATCTTATGATATTTATCACTTGCAAGCTGTGTGATAGTACATGAGAAAGCAATTGTCACTAACAAGCCTCAGAGTCACATGAGAGTCTTTACTCTTTAGTATTCACACATGGTGCCTTAGCTGAGGTAAAAGGTGCAGAAGTACTAGTTTTTTACTTTGATCATGCATCTACCGACACAAAAGGTGCTATAATATAAAGGCAGCACATACTAGTTCACTTTAGATACCCCACATGCTAAGTACTCTAAACAGAGCTTTGGACCATATGTCGTAAACAAATGCTTGAGGGTGCACACATCTAAGGTTAGCATCAAGTTAGGGCCTACCAAGCAATTATCACAACATTGTGATAACGATGTGAAAGTGGCCATCCCATTTCCACCTCATGTAGGGAAGATGATATTTAGGAGGAGACAGGTAAAGACTGAGAAAGGGAGTGTCTTCATGAGGAGTCAACAAGTTGCCTTTTACTAATTGGATTAGCAGGTCAAAGTTATTCTGTTTCTAAAATGAAATATCTAACAGTAAAATAAAATGAGCACCGTGAACTTAATCGCGTGATGGTTATCGCCTATGACCTAAAAAACGCCAGAAGTCATTTTATCATCAATCAAGGAAAAAAGATTTTGTAGATCTATAAGGTTGCTTCTGGAGAATTAATATGCCAAGACATAGATGGATGGAGCTTTAAACAAAGACAATAAAGTAAAACAGATATGGGACCAATCCACCTACCCATATTAAAATGGGGACAAAATATCTACATCCCAAATCATGCATCCAGCAGATTAAGAGATCATATCAGTAATCTACATTTGCCAACAAGACATAAATCGGATGGCACTATATCCCCTAGATCTTACCCATCCCTATACGATCATACACCGGCAGATTGCCTATTATGATACCAAATTATGCAGCATAAGGTTTAATAATGCAACATCTATCATCAAAACCTAACCTTTTGCTTTTCAATAAAGAATAAAGGATATAGTCATTCCACCAAATATTTTATTAGTCAAGTCCATTGGTTTTAGCTTCAGTCCTTTGCCTATTTAGTCTTTGTAAAAAGAACAAATTCGAAATCGCCCTAGTGACATAGGACTGCAAGTGGGACCTAATTCCATCAATTTCCTTAGGATCACATTTAGTAGCAAGTTAAACCCAACACAAAACCCTAAGTGAAGAACATAAAATAAACACTAAAACAAGATACAGAAACATAAACCACAATGCCAGAAAACAGACTTGAGAAAGTGGAACGCATACCGAGAGACCAGTAAGGCATGGGAGCAGGCCTGCCGATGAAAGAGGTGTACTGATCAACAACGCCAAGGGGAGTGGGTCCAGCAAAGAAGTAAAAGTCGAAAACACCACCGATAACCTTGTAAGTCAACGAAGTCCCTGTGTAAAACGCATCCATGCCATTGCTGTTCAGCAAAAGAACAGCGTGTGCAAAAGGCTCACCACCCACATTCCTCAAGTCCATGTAAACAGGGTGGGACCCGTACAAATCAGTGTTGAGATTGATAGCCGACACATCGGTTGTGTACAATGTGTAAGGGTCATTTGGATACAGCTTGATTCCATGAGGTTGAGTGTTCTCCCCAAGTCCATACAGTGAAGCATCTTTGGGCAACTGAGTTGAAATCTCCAAGTACTGGTCTTTGAACACCATTTCTCCAAATGAGGCTGATCCACCAGAGCTGGAGTTGAAAAGGGTCTGCCCATTTGATTTCCTTTTCACTGCAAAGCTAAAAGGGTCAGCGGTGTAGCAGAATATGAGCTCGGACCCTGACAACTCTGAGACTGTTATAGGGTTCTTTCTTGATCTCCCAATCGTTTGTTTCGATGAAGGTGGTTGCTCTCTTGGTAAAAGATTGTATGGAACTTCCCATCTCTGCTTCTCTGCGTCTGTTATGTATACCCTCAAACGATCTTGAGTCTCATGCCTGTAAAAGAACCAAAAAAAAAAAACAAATTTTGATTAAGAAACAGTTGGTTTTAACAGTGCGAAACATCAAGAGGAATGCACACGCAAAACAGGCAAACATTAACAATGACTACTGATTTCAACTCACTTGACATAGAGCTGTAAGAGAGGAATATCAGGGCCATAAATTTGGCTCTTTTGCTTGACCTGAAGGTGACCCAGAAAGCCACCATCAGGGGTCTCTTCAATGGCGATCAAACGGTAGCCTTTGCCAATCTTAGTAGGGGTGGAAGAGGAAGAAGAGCACCCTCCAGAAAAGCATGATATCAAAACGAGAAGAACGTAGAGGGAACTCAAAGAAAGTAATGAACTTGGAGAGGACATCGCTTACAGTAAGCGGGAGAGGAGCAGAGTGACTTGAGTTTAGGAACAGCAGAGAGAGTTAAAAAGTACTAAAGTCATTGGATGCAGCATGAGAGAGGGTGGTCTTAGACACGTGATGATGATGTCTGTGGGGCCAGAGTCCCCCGTTCCGGTTTTGATAATCCTTTTTCTATATAGAGTGGTCCTACTTCCATCACTGGCTTTGATTGTGCTAAACTTTGGATTAATAATTCACAGAATATCTTTCGGTATATCTTTTCCCGTATGCGATGGTACCACCCCAAGAAATGACTTTTTGCAAGATATCAGCTGTTGGTAAGTATCAGATAAAGGTAGAAAATTTATGGTAGAGGTTGGATGAGGTAGAATCCAATGCAAATCCAATCCATAAACAGAAAGAATCCTAGCTGGTTCAGTTCAGATTCAGTTTCCATGAAAAAACCATGAGTGACCAAATATTTTATAGGAAAGATCTCAAGACTTAAAAACCCATGGTTCTCGGGGCTTCAAGGCTTAACTCCCCACCCCCAAGTTCCAACAAATACAAAGAAATGTTTTAAGTTCTTTTTTTTTTTTTACTGCCTTTTCCATGGCAAAAGAAAAGGATGAAGCAGCACTTTTCAGCCTATTTTCTTTAGCTTTCTCAAGTAAAAAAAAAAAATGAATGAACAGTTGTAAACCAGTTGTGACAACACTTTAAAAGGTGAGTATCCCCTAACAAGCCACTTTTAACAGAGGTTTAAACAGGAGACTTAGTTTATAGATCTAGTAAAATAAAATTAAATAATTATCCATGCATTGATATATATATATATATATTGTAAAATACCCATGAAAATTTAGATTAATAAGTAAGACTAACGAGTAATCTTACTAATAATTTTAGCTTTATTAGTATATTCAAATGATTATGGAACAAGAATAAGATCAAGTACTAGTAGTCGATATGACAGTTATTTATTTATATTTTTGACAATATAAATATTTATTAATATGCTACGTGTTAAATTTTTACATTTATCACAAATTTTCTTATTTTTTCTATCATTTTACTATATTTATCCCTATATTTTTATCTGTCCATATATCTTTCGGTATCTTTGCTGATATCTAATTTCTTGTATAGGAAGTTCTTCAAAAAGATTAGATGATGAACAAAATTATAAATAAGAAATCAAGAGTTGCAGATTTGAAATCCCTATTCTCTTGCCAACAAGATCATTTCAGAATGATATTCGGAGGATTTTACGATTGATTACTTTATATATTTTATATACTTATCAACATATCCAAAATTAACTCTCCAATCTCTTAATTCATCTCAGTTAAAACGTCGGTGGCAATAATTATTAAAATATTCCATAATTTGACTGTCTATTTGTCCGATCGCGTACGATCAATAAATATTTTTTTTTATACGTTAAGGTATGGCTGAGTCTGGGGAGACAAAGGATGCAAGAGTTTGTCTTGAAGAAGCCTTGGAAAAGATCAAACAATGGCGGTGGTCCCAAATTTTCCAAATAAAAATTCATTGAAATTGTTCTTTAATTATGCATGGGCATAGAAAAATTAATACTAGTTTGTATATATTTCCTTTGATTGAAAAAAGGACAGAAGACGGGTAAGAACAAGAATTCCTAAACGTGATTGTGTCTGATCATAACAAAGTCTCGTGACCCTCCATTAATAATTAATGCCATTTTCTGCCTCTAAGTTTGTCCACATATATATATATATATATATATATTCAATTGATATCCAAAAAATGATAATTTCTTTTGTCTTTAGATCCATATATTTCGATTTTTACGTCATATATATTTCCTCTGTTTTTTTTTCTATGTTTTATGAAAATTAAAAAAAGATAAAAAATAAATAATATGTTTCATATATATTCAAAATCCTTGCACACGGCGTCCGTTCTAGACAAATTCATTAGTACTAATCAGATGGAATAATCCAAGATTTGATTCATTATTATTTATTTAAAGTGATCCAATTATGTGCCAAGATTATATTACGCTTATAAAGCGTTATTCCCGCAGGTGTATGTTTGTAAATTTTAATATATGTAACGTCAGCGAGAATCAAGCATACAATGCAAAGCATAGGATATTAGCTTAATTGAAATTAACTAAGATCCTTGAACGTGGCGACAAATATCTTCTTTGGATTATGCTCTGTTAATCCTGCATTTAATGAGGGAAACTGTCTTTTGAAGCGATTATACGTACAAATAAAAATTATATTAACATAAACTAATAAAGTTTATAGCCAGACACGAATTATAGGGAATAGTGTGTAACAAAATGAATATTTAAATTCTATTATATTTTAAATATAGAAACAAATTAATTAAATTATTTGATCATACGTATAACATAACGGTTTTTTTATTTCTGGGTTTTTCAAGTGAACAATTTCACGTATAACATAACCGTTATATAACGGTTTGTGAAGTTTAAAACGTCTTGAACGTACAGCAAATCTTCGTGAACATAAACATAGACCTAACGGTTCTGATCAGTAGCTTGTTGTAAGGGCTATGTATGCCAATGGATTCGCAAGAGGTTGAGGTATGATCTGATCTTTTTTGTAATCAAAACGCAAATCACGCTGTGTGGCCCGCGCCTTGAGGATTGGGTTACGACTGACTGTTGAATGCCAGATCTTCTTTACAGGACCAATGCTATCAGTTTGGAATCATCTCCAGACCAGACCACAGTTATGGGTCTTGTAATATTCACCAGTTCAGACTGATCAGGATCCAGCCACATCGCCGGACTGCATCGGGTGTCCATGCAGTTAGGACAGGTGTTGTTCATGACTTGATAAGTCAGTTATCAAAGTATATAAAAACAAAAAAATATAAATATAAAATTCATATTATGTGATAAGTTTTGCATAATATTAAAGTGATGGTATAAAAAAAATCTTATATGAATTAAGTTTAAAATATTCTGAATATATAAATATAACACAGATCAATCTAGGTTAAATGTTCATACATGTATATATAATTCCTAATAATTAGTAAGCAAGATTAATGTGAAGAAATTGAAGAAAACAATTGCTATATATAGCAAGTTGAAGTTGTCAGTGCGTGGTTTTGTCAGTTTGTGGAAAGGCAAACAGAGTGTATGTGTACGTGCTAGCTCTAAGTTCAATTAATTCTTCTATACAACTCGATCAAATATAGCTTTCTGCATACGATCTCTCCACTCCACAGACGGCTAGGAGGTATCTTTCTTGTTCTATGCAATGGAAATTGAATGGATGTCGGTGATCCAAGCCGTTTGCCTTGGTTTCCTTTCAAATCTCTTTTAGACACTATCATGTATGCCTTTGCCTCTCTTTCTCAGCAATGATCATGCCATATCGCCTCCTCCTTCCTGTCGTTGTGAAGTGGCAAAATCAACGTCATATCTTAAGGTAAACTCATGCGTATTTTGGCATTCATGCTGGTTGTTGGATGGTGGACAATGGCAGGGAATGGACCATAATTCAGACCAGAATCAGCCCAAGATTACGTTTGGGGGGGGGGGGGGCGTGCTGGGGTAAGATAAAAACCGTTAGCCTCAACTGTGGGCACATTTCAACAGCACCACCGCAGCTAGAAGGGCTAAACTGGGCGACCTGACAAGGGAATTGGCCCGTTTAGCATTGTCAGGATTCATCAGAACAGGGCACCTCGATCTTCATCTCCATCAAAATGATCCTCCTGGCTGACCGAAAGGGCATGGGTGAAAGCAACAGCGGGCCACGAATTGGTTCGATTGCAACCCTCAGCATTTACTTTTTCCCAACAGAAATGAAACTTTGACATTGGGTTTTTGGTCCCATTCGGATCAATCACTCTTGTATGTGCTCATCTGGTCCCATAGTTTGAAAAGTAATGACAATCCCTCCCTCCCAATCTCCATTAACAGAAGAAAAACATAGAGTAATGGGTTCATTGGGCTTGCCTATTACTCGCAAGTAGTTGAATATGAAGCCTGAAGTTCATCCCTTGAGCCTGCCGATAATGGTATTTTGTCTATGAATTTGATAGCAATACTTAGGGTGGATTTAACTTCTAATTGTAGGATTGGACAAAATATCAAAGGATCTTTGATGAATTTCACTTTATTCGCATGACTCGATGAAACATCACAATAAGGTAAGTCCCAACAAAGCACTATTTATGCTTTGATGGACACTATGCCTTTTTTTTTTTTCGGTAACATAGAGTGGCCCCGAAGAAAAGGTTAGTTGTTCTTTTCCTATTAAATGGAAATAATTAAGGAGGGTTCCAATCAATTTTTAAGTTTGCAATATACACATTTATATATAGTCAATTATGCTCGTGATATGATTTATTGACGTAATCGATAAGATTTAATCAACTTTAATAAAATTAGTTTTACTTAAATAATTTGATTAAAAGTGACAAATACGCAAACACAAATAAAAGATTGTCGTGATTCTTTTTGTTTTATAAACATTATAGTATATGTTATTTTCGATCTTTTTCTTTTTATCTTGTTTTGTAAAAGACAAAATACAACAAAAGCATCTAACTTGTTCAATTTCTTGAATTTGAAGTTGTGTAGTTAATATTAATGAAAATAAGATATCGTACTATTTTAAAATTCATAATTGTTGTCAATTGAATTTAAATGAATTATTGATGAACTCAATTTTTTTACATTATTATTTTTTATTCAAGTGCTCTAACTAAATAAAATCATGTAAATTTACTTTTAATATTGCTTGCTATCCTTAATTGCTTAAAATTACAAATATGGTGAGTATTAATCAATTCCAATCATATAAATTAATAAATATATAGAAATCAATAGCATATAATTCTTTTGATATGATAATTCCATTTTGATTTTAATAAATTATTTGATTCAATTTATTTAGTTATTTAATTTGAATTTCGATATCTAAATTAGCAACTGAATCGCTGGAAAAATCGATTATTAATGATATATTACTAAAAAATACTATCCATTATTATTAATGTTATAACATTTTAATTAATTTAAATTTTGTAATTTTAAGATCCGTTGGATCAAATCGATCGAATGCTTGAGTCAGCGAAAAGGGCCCGTCCAACCATCACCGCCCACTTCACAAAATCACATCACACCTATTAAGATGTCGCCACACTACTGTCGTCATCTACCGATTAACAACACGTCACTTCGACCGTCGTACATAATATCTTCGAACCCCTTTCAATTCCTACACCTGTGTCCCGGGAAATATTCATCACCCCCACTTAAATCCCGCCACGTCATCAAAATGCAACTCCCGGCTTGTCACGTTAACGTCCTCTCTGCTCTTATATATAAATCATATCACCACTGCCACCCGAATGTTTCCCTACTGTTTGTTTTTCTTTGACAAAACTGAAAATTCGAGAAGAGGACGACGGTGACAGGTGTCAGACGGGGAAGGAGATGGAGGGGGAGAAGCGAAAGTCGGAGTTCAACGATGCCGTTTTGAAAGAGTCTCAGAAGAGGGCGAGATGGGATGACAACGGAGAGGAGGAGACGACGACGGTGACGGACGAGGAGGTGGAGGAATTCTTCGCGATCCTCAAGCGTATGCACGTGGCGGTAAATTATTTCAAGAAGGTTAACGGCGACGTGCGGAGCTTGACGGAGCTGGGAAAGGCGGAGTCGCTGAATTTGGGGCGGAACGCTGAAGTTGACGGTGGTAAAAAGGAGGAGAATGTGGGCTTGGACTTGAATGAGGAACCGGGTACAGGTACAGACCCGTTTTAATTAGTCATTTCCTTATGATAATGGTTGTTATGCACGGATCTACGATGCAGGGTGGATCTTATCTCGGTCCTTCTAATTTTTAATGCTATTTAATTATAAATTTATGCAGAAATTATTGTATAGCCTTTTTTGCTATTTTTTACCTTGCTTTTAAACTCATTTAGTACATATTGATTGCCCTTCCAACTGCTTCATTGTTTCATTTTAAATATTTGTTTTTCATACTCTAAATATTTATTCATTTTTAACTTTTAAAAAGACTGAAAATAAAAAAAAGTTGTGTCTGATTTATTTTTATATTAAAAACTTTATACTATAAAAAAATAAAAGAATTAAATGTTTTTAATTAGAGAAAAAAATATTTAGAGATAATTCTTTAAAAATGAATAAAGAATAAGACAGCGAATTTTTTTTATCAAAAAATAAATTTCTTTATTAAGGAGTCATTGAGCTATATGATTTTTACAAACAATGAAATAAAGCTAAATAACAGTAGTAGTTGCACCCCTAACTACTAACTGTGGCTTATACTTGTGGGTATATAAAAGGAAAATAAAATAAAACTATTACATTAATGGAGTAAAGTCTACTAGGCAGTCTCTATACGAAATATAATTCCCTCAATAAAAGAACGAGGAAATGCACGTGACATCCTATTCGAGTAAGGTCGTATTAATTCTATTCAAGTCGTTAGACCACTCCATGCTTGCCACCTCGGATACCAGTTTAAGATCCTGATTACGATTTTTTATCAAAAGACATATCAACATATTCCAATTGTCGTTTTTGCCAGGTTCTCGACGAGAAAGATGCTTGGCTTACCTCATTTGTAACCCTAATTTTGTTTTTTAATTGAAAGTGAAATATTTTTTGAGAAAAAGAAATTCCTTAATTTCAAAAGTCTGATTTTAAATTAAAAAAAAGTCCTACATAAAATTAAGGATGTGATTTTGAATTTGTGGTAAGGTCTCTCAAAATTTTTTCTCGAGTATTTTTAAAAATAACGAATTGATAAAATAAAATTGATCGAAATTATTATTATTTAGTACGTTGACAAAAATAAATTAATAAAACTGACAAAATAATAAAAATAAAATTGATGTGTGGTTTATATCAATTCAATACTTTTAAATACGCAATTTAATTTTATCGAGAAAACCGAGATAGAAGTACCGAAAGAATTTTACCTAAGTTTTATTCTAAAGCTAATAGTGTTAAACTTGTGCACTGCCCGACCATTACAGTCATTCGTCCCGATTATTATAATTGAAAAAGAAAGAAAGATGTTATTTTTCAAACAAATAATTAAATTTATGTAGTATTGAATGACAATGGCCTCAACTAGATGACCTTGTTCAATGGCATTAGTTGACCGACTTAATTTCAATAACATAAGAATCCTGACGCTATCTTATGGAACATTATTTGTGGTGTATATATATTTCTTTCACATACCATTAGTAAAGTATACAAGAAAAGTAATATATATATATATATATATATATATAGAATTACATGTCAAATATTTTTTTTGGGTATTAAATTAAGAATATCTTTCCAAAAATTGGCGTATGCTGCTTAAAATGACCTTCTTTGTGCTCACTACACAGTTCTGTAATTACATGTCAAATATTAAGCGACAATTATATTTTGCTTATATGAAATCTTTTTTTTTATTGCATTAGAATCATATTTCTTCACGAAGTAAGACGGTGTGTGAGGTATATTTATTGGTAGCATAAACTGGGTGTAAGTGTTTGTTTTGATTATTGTATTCGGTTTAAAATTCTTGCATTTTGTTCTATCTTTATAATCGATAAATATTTTGTATTATATCGAGATATTAATATAATATTGTTTATTTGTTATTAAAAAATTTCTTCTTTGTTTGAGAAAAAAATAATAAAAATGTTTTAAAAAAAAAATAAAGGGAAGAATTAGTGGCACCTTGACCAAAAGAAAAGGCAAGAATTTTGTGGTTCGTCTATTCAAAAACCAATTTAATATTAGAAGAATGGGATTCCCACAGAGGCTGCTCCACGTTTCTGATGTCATCCGTCGTCGTTTCGATGACGCAGACTCATTACAACACCCCATCCGTCACCTCCCAAAAGGAAAATAGCTCTATAAATATAATGCAGAAGCTGGATTACTTAATTCTCATCATCGTCCATCATACGTCGCTGGTCTTTTTTTTTTCATGGAATCGGAGAAGAGGAAGCGGGGGGATGACGGCGAGGAGGAGGGAAAGAGAGCCAATGGAGGGGAGGCGAACGTGACGGAGGAGGAAGAGGAGGAGATGGAGGAATTCTTCGCAATTCTGAAAAGGATACACGTGGCGGTTAAGTATTTCGAGAAGGCTAACCGCGGGGGACGTACGTTGAGGGGTGAAGGTGATTGGAGGCCGAGTTTTCTGTTGGAGGATTTCGGGGGCGATCACGACGTTAAGAATGAAAGAAAGCGGGAGGATTCGGCAGAGGATTCGGGTTTGGATCTTAATTTGGAGCCTGCTTCCTAAGCTTCTGAATTAACCTACCACTGATCGGACTGTCCTTTTTATCTTCTTTGCTTTTAAAGAAGAAAAATTTGTAATTGTAATCTTTGAAACCATAACATGCAAAATAATTATTTTTAACCCTTTTTTTCATTTTTCCTTTGCTTTTTAAGAAGAGCATTTTAATTGGAATGGGTTTGATGCAATTAATTATTAATGGATAACAATGTTAATAAAATTATTAAAAGTAAATCATTATTGATTAGAAAATAGCATTATTAACAATTAACGAAATTTCTTTGGTTTAAAAAAATCGATCGAATACTTTAACATTTTGATTCAATAATTAAACT